>NW_026961301.1:0-18224 GCF_963924245.1 Chroicocephalus ridibundus
CGACCCCAGCACCCCACATCCCCCCCCTCCCCACCTCAGGATCTCACAGCCCCCCCAGGACCTCACATCCCTTCCAGGACCTCACCCCCCCCCCGCCATGATCTCACGTCCCTCCCCCAGGACCCCACAAACCCACAACTCCCACCCCCAGGACCTCAAACCTCCCCCCCCACACCCCCTCGACCCCAGCACCCCACATCCCCCCCCACCTCAGGATCTCACCACCCCCCCAGGACCTCACATCCCTTCCAGGACCTCACACCCCACCACCCCCCCCCCCGCGGCCACGATCTCACGTCCCTCCTCAGGACCCCACAAACCCACAACTCCCCCCCCCAGGACCTCAAACCTTACCCCCCCCACCCCCCCGACCCCAGCACCCCACAGTCCCCCCCCCCCGCCCCGGATCTCACATCCCTCCCCCCCCCCTCCAGCACTTCACATCCCTCCCAGGACCCCACAAACCCCCCTCCCAGGACCCCACATCCCCCCCCCCCCACCCCAGGACCTCACACCCCCCTGAGGACCCCACAAACCCCCCCAGGACCTCACATTCCCCCCCCCAGGATCTCACATCCCCCCCCCTCCAGGACTTCACATCCCTTCCAGGACCACCCAAACCCCCCAGAACCCCCCAACACCAACACCCCCCCCCAACCTCACTCCCCCCCAGGAGCTCACCCCCCCCCCGAGGACCCCCCCATTCTCCCCCCAGGCCCCCCAACTCCCCCCCAACCTCACATCCCCCCCAGGACCCCATATTTCCCCCCCAGGAGCTCCCCCCCCCGCCCCCGAGAACTCCCCATTCCCCCCCCAGGCCCCCCCCCAACCTCACATCCCCCCCGGACCCCACGTCCCCCCCCAGGACCTCACATTCCCCCCCCCAGGATCTCACATCCCCCCCCCTCCAGGACTTCACATCCCTTCCAGGACCACCCAAACCCCCCAGAACCCCCCAACACCCCCCTCCCCAACCTCACCCCCCCCCAGGAGCTCACCCCCCCCCCCCCGAGGACCCCCCATTCTCCCCCCAGGCCCCCCCCAACCTCACATCCCCCCCGGACCCCACGTCCCCCCCCAGGATCTCACATCCCCCCCCCCCCCCCCAAGACCCCACAAACACCTCCAGGACCCCACCCCGCCCCCCACCACGATCTCCCTTCCCCCCCCCCCCCCAGGACACCCCACAACACCCCCCCCCCCCCCCAAGACCCTCACATCCCCCCTGTGCCCCCCCCCACCCCCCCCCCAGGACGCCTCCATCGCCCACCGCTTCCACGTCATGCGGGAGAAGTACCCGGAGAAGTTCAACAGCAGGTGGGGGTCCCCGCTGTGTTCCCCCCCCCCCCCACGCCCCCCTCCCTCCCCGTACGTGTGCCCCCCCCCCCCCCCCCCCCACCGTTGTGTGTGTTGTGTGTGTCCCCCCCCCGCAGGATGAAGAACAAGCTGTGGTACCTCGAGTTCGCCACCTCGGAGACCATCTTCGCCACCTGCAAGAAGCTGAAGGAGTGTCTGAGCGTGGAGGTGAGATGGGGGGGGGCACAGTGGGGGGGGGGGACACACCCCCCCTCTGCCCTCGCCTGTCGCTGACGTGTCCCCCCCCCCCTCGGCAGTGCTGCGGGACCCCCCTGGAGCTGAGCGGGGCGCTGGCGGGGCTGGCGGTGCTCAACATCCCCAGCATGCACGGGGGGTCCAACCTCTGGGGGGAGACGCGGCGGGCGCCGGGGGAGCCCAGCGCGGGGGGGGGCACCGGCCCGCCCCCCCCCGCCATCACCGACCCCGACGCCCTCAAGACCTGCGTGCAGGGTGCGTGAAACCACACATTCCCCCCCCCCACCCCCCCCCCCCGGCCTCATCCACCCCCCCCCACCACCACCCCCAAAAAACTTTTTCTGTGTCCCCCCCCCCCAAACTTTTCCTGTCCCCCCCTCAAACTTTTCTGTGCGCCCCCCCCAAACTTATTCCAGCCCCCCCCCAACTTTCCTGTGTCCCTCCCCAACTTTTTGCCCCCACCAACTTTTTGCCCCCACCAACTTTTCCTGTGCCCCCCCCCCAAACTTTTCCTGTGTCCCCACCAACTTTTTGCCCCCACCAACTTTTCCTGTGCCCCCCCCCCAAACTTTTCCTGTGTCCCCCCCCAAACTTTTCCTGGCCCCCAGCTTTTCCCGTGCCCCCCCAAACTTTTCCTGTGCCCCCCCAAACTTTTCCTGTGTCCCCACCAACTTTTTGCCCCCACCAACTTTTTCTGTGCCCCCCCCAAACTTTTTCTGTGCCCCCCCAACTTTTTCCGGCCCCCAACTTTTCCCGTGCCCCCCCAACTTTTCCTGTGCCCCCCCAAACTTTTCCTGTGTCCCCACCAACTTTTTGCCCCCACCAACTTTTTCTGTGCCCCCCCCAAACTTTTTCTGTGCCCCCCCAACTTTTTCCGGCCCCCAACTTTTCCCGTGCCCCCCCAACTTTTCCTGTGCCCCCCCAAACTTTTCCTGTGTCCCCACCAACTTTTTGCCCCCACCAACTTTTTCTGTGCCCCCCCAAACTTTTCCCGTGTCCCCACAACTTTTTCTGCCCCCCACAAAAACTTTTTCTGTGCCCCCCCCATTTTTTCTGTGTCCCCTCCAACTTTTCCTGTGCCCCCCCCAACATTTTCTGGCCCCCCCACCTTATTCTGTGTCCCCCCTCAAACTTTTCCCGTGTCCCCCCAACTTTTTCTGCCCCCCCAAAAAAACTTTTTCTGTGCCCCCCAACTTCTTCTGTGCCCCCCCAATTTTTTCTGTGTCCCCTCCAACTTTTCCTGTGCCCCCCCCAACTTTTTCCGCCCCCCCCCCTTATTCTGTGTCCCCCCCACCTTATTCTGTGTCTCCCCCCAAACTTTTCCCGTGTCCCCCCAACTTTTTCTGCCCCCCACAAAAACTTTTTCTGTGCCCCCCACATTTTTTCTGTGTCCCCTCCAACTTTTTCCGGCCCCCCCCCCCTTATTCTGTGCCCCCCCCCCTTATTCTGTGTCCCCCCCACCTTATTCTGTGTCTCCCCCCAAACTTTTCCCGTGTCCCCCCAACTTTTTCTGCCCCCCACAAAAACTTTTTCTGTGCCCCCCCCATTTTTCCTGTGCCCCCCCCAACTTTTTCCGGCCCCCCCCCCTTATTCTATGTCCCCCCCACCTTATTCTGTGTCTCCCCCCAAACTTTTCCCGTGTCCCCCCCAACTTTTTCTGCCCCCCCAAAAAAACTTTTTCTGTGCCCCCCAACTTCTTCTGTGCCCCCCCCATTTTTTCTGTGTCCCCTCCAACTTTTCCTGTGCCCCCCCCAACTTTTTCCGGCCCCCCCCCCTTATTCTGTGTCCCCCCCCACCTTATTCTGTGTCTCCCCCCAAACTTTTCCCGTGTCCCCACAACTTTTTCTGCCCCCCAAAAAAACTTTTTCTGTGACCCCCAACTTCTTCTGTGCCCCCCCCATTTTTTCTGTGTCCCCTCCAACTTTTCCTGTGCCTCCGCCCCCCAACTTTTTCCGGCCCCCCCACCTTATTCTGTGTCCCCCCTCAAACTTTTCCCGTGTCCCCCCCAAACTTTTCCCGTGTCCCCACAACTTTTTCTGCCCCCCACAAAAACTTCTTCTGTGCCCCCCCCATTTTTTCTGTGTCCCCTCCAACTTTTCCTGTGCCCCCCCCCAACTTTTTCCGGCCCCCCCCCCTTATTCTGTGTCCCCCCCACCTTATTCTGTGTCTCCCCCCAAACTTTTCCCATGTCCCCACAACTTTTTCTGCCCCCCACAAAAACTTTTTCTGTGTCCCCTCCAACTTTTCCTGTGCCCCCCCCAACTTTTTCCGGCCCCCCCCCCCTTATTCTGTGTCCCCCCCCCCTTATTCTGTGTCTCCCCCCAAACTTTTCCCGTGTCCCCCCAACTTTTTCTGCCCCCCCAAAAAAACTTTTTCTGTGCCCCCCAACTTCTTCTGTGCCCCCCCCATTTTTTCTGTGTCCCCTCCAACTTTTCCTGTGCCCCCCCCAACTTTTTCCGCCCCCCCCTTATTCTGTGTCCCCCCCACCTTATTCTGTGTCTCCCCCCAAACTTTTCCCGTGTCCCCCCAACTTTTTCTGCCCCCCACAAAAACTTTTTCTGTGCCCCCCCCATTTTTCCTGTGTCCCCTCCAACTTTTCCTGTGCCCCCCCCAACATTTTCTGGCCCCCCCACCTTATTCTGTGTCCCCCCTCAAACTTTTCCCGTGTCCCCCCAACTTTTTCTGTGCCCCCCCCAAACTTTTCCCGTGTCCCCACAACTTTTTCTGCCCCCCACAAAAACTTCTTCTGTGCCCCCCCCATTTTTTCTGTGCCCCCTCCAACTTTTCCTGTGCCCCCCCCAACTTTTTCCGGCCCCCCCCCCTTATTCTGTGTCCCCCACCTTATTCTGTGTCTCCCCCCAAACTTTTCCCGTGTCCCCCCCAACTTTTTCTGCCCCCCAAAAAAACTTTTTCTGTGCCCCCCAACTTCTTCTGTGCCCCCCCCATTTTTTCTGTGTCCCCTCCAACTTTTCCTGTGCCCCCCCAACTTTTTCCGCCCCCCCCTTATTCTGTGTCCCCCCCACCTTATTCTGTGTCTCCCCCCAAACTTTTCCCGTGTCCCCCCAACTTTTTCTGCCCCCCCAAAAAAACTTTTTCTGTGCCCCCCAACTTCTTCTGTGCCCCCCCCATTTTTTCTGTGTCCCCTCCAACTTTTCCTGTGCCCCCCCCAACTTTTTCCGCCCCCCCCCCTTATTCTGTGTCCCCCCCACCTTATTCTGTGTCTCCCCCCAAACTTTTCCCGTGTCCCCCCAACTTTTTCTGCCCCCCACAAAAACTTTTTCTGTGCCCCCCAACTTTTTCTGCCCCCCACAAAAACTTTTTCTGTGCCCCCCACATTTTTTCTGTGTCCCCTCCAACTTTTTCCGGCCCCCCCCCCTTATTCTGTGCCCCCCCCCCTTATTCTGTGTCCCCCCCACCTTATTCTGTGTCTCCCCCCAAACTTTTCCCGTGTCCCCCCAACTTTTTCTGCCCCCCACAAAAACTTTTTCTGTGCCCCCCCCATTTTTCCTGTGCCCCCCCCCAACTTTTTCCGGTCCCCCCCCCTTATTCTGTGTCCCCCCCACCTTATTCTGTGTCCCCCCCACCTTATTCTGTGTCTCGCCCCAAACTTTTCCTGTGTCCCCCCAACTTTTTCTGCCCCCCACAAAAACTTTTTCTGTGCCCCCCCCATTTTTCCTGTGTCCCCTCCAACTTTTCCTGTGCCCCCCCCAACATTTTCTGGCCCCCCCACCTTATTCTGTGTCCCCCCTCAAACTTTTCCCGTGTCCCCCCAACTTTTTCTGTGCCCCCCCCAAACTTTTCCCGTGTCCCCACAACTTTTTCTGCCCCCCACAAAAACTTTTTCTGTGCCCCCCCCATTTTTTCTGTGTCCCCTCCAACTTTTCCTGTGCCCCCCCCAACTTTTTCCGGCCCCCCCACCTTATTCTGTGTCTCCCCCCAAACTTTTCCCGTGTCCCCACAACTTTTTCTGCCCCCCAAAAAAACTTTTTCTGTGCCCCCCAACTTCTTCTGTGCCCCCCCCATTTTTTCTGTGTCCCCTCCAACTTTTCCTGTGCCCCCCCCAACATTTTCTGTCCCCCCCACCTTATTCTGTGTCCCCCCTCAAACTTTTCCCGTGTCCCCCCCAAACTTTTCCCGTGTCCCCACAACTTTTTCTGCCCCCCACAAAAACTTCTTCTGCGCCCCCCCCATTTTTTCTGTGTCCCCTCCAACTTTTCCTGTGCCCCCCCAACTTTTTCCGCCCCCCCCCTTATTCTGTGTCCCCCCCACCTTATTCTGTGTCTCCCCCCAAACTTTTCCCGTGTCCCCCCAACTTTTTCTGCCCCCCCAAAAAAACTTTTTCTGTGCCCCCCAACTTCTTCTGTGCCCCCCCCATTTTTTCTGTGTCCCCTCCAACTTTTCCTGTGCCCCCCCAACATTTTCTGGCCCCCCCACCTTATTCTGTGTCTCCCCTCAAACTTTTCCCGTGTCCCCCCCAAACTTTTCCCGTGTCCCCCCAACTTTTTCTGTGCCCCCCCAAACTTTTCCTGTATCCCCACAACTTTTTCTGCCCCCCACAAAAACTTTTTCTGTGCCCCCCCATTTTTTCTGTGTCCCCTCCAACTTTTCCTGTGCCCCCCCCCTTATTCTGTACCCCCCCCTTATTCTGTGCCCCACCCCTTATTCTGTGCCCCACCCCTTATTCTGTGCCCCCCCCTTATTCTGTGTCCCCCCCACCTTATTCTGTGTCTCCCCCCAAACTTTTCCCGTGCCCAACTTTTTCTGCCCCCCCAAAAAAACTTTTTCTCTGCCCCCCAACTTTTTCTGTGTGCGTCCCCCCCCTCAAAAAACTTTTTCTGTGTTCCCCCCCCCCCCCCCCCCCCCCCCCAGACCTGAGCGACCGGCGGCTGGAGGTGGTGGGGCTGGAGGGGGTGCTGGAGATGGGGCAGATCTACACGGGGCTGAAGAGCGCGGGCAAGCGGCTGGCGACCTGCTCCGAGATCACCCTGCGGTGAGTTTTGGGGCGGGGGGGGGGCCAGCCCAGGGCAGCGATTGAGCCGCGGGGTGGGGGGGGGGGGGGGGGGCCACACACACACACACACACACGACGGTGGGATTTTTGCAGGACGCTGAAGCCCCTGCCCATGCAGATCGATGGGGAGCCCTGGATGCAGCCCCCCTGCACGGTACGTGGGACCCCCACCACCACCACCACCAATTCCCCCCCCCCACACACACCTCGCCGAGCACCTCGGGGACACCCCCCCCCCCCCCCCAAGGTGTTTGCCCCCCCCCCCGCCCCGCTCCATCCCCGTTTTCTCTCCCCGGCAGATCAAAATCACCCACAAGAACCAGGCGCCGATGCTGATGGCCGCCCCCCCCCGCTCCTCCAGCTTCTTCGGCCTCAAGAAAGGCCCCCCCGAGGCCTGAAGGGGCCGGGATTGGGGGGGGGGGGGACGGGCTCCCCCCCTCCTCTCCCCTCCCCTCCCCAAAGCTGCGCCCGGGGACAAGGACCAAGCCCCCCCCCCCCCCGCCACCATGTGTGTCCCTGGCAGGAGCGGTGGCAGCTGTGTGCCCCCCCCCACGAATGTGCCTGTGTGTGCCGCAGTGGCTGGACCCCCCCCCTCGCCCACCCCGCTGGGCCCCCCATATTTATTAATTAACACCCCCCCCCCCCCCAATTTCAAGTGCCTCTTGCAGTAATAAAGCTGATGGTGAGATGAGCCCTGGCTGTGCCAATGGGGGGGGGGGGGGGGGGGGCAGCGGGCTTGGGACCCCACCCAGCAGGTCGGGGGTCTCCCCCCCCCCCCGCCCCTCCAAGTCCCCCCCCCAAGACACACAACCAGGCGGAGGCACCGGCTGAGCTGAGCCTTTAATCGCGTCCGTGTCCTGTCCCCCCCCCTCCCCGGCCATGTCCCCGTGTGTGTCCCCCCCAGGGGGCAGCGGGGGGGGGGCGGTGGGGGGGCCCTAGACGGCGTTGGGGCGGAGGAGGGGGCTGCTCTCCCCGCTGGGGGCCCCCCCGAAGGCCTGGCGCAGCAGCAGCCGCAGGGCAGAGGCGGGGGGCAGCCAGCCCCGGGGCCGGGGGGCCGGGGGGGCCACCGCCAGCAGCGGGCTGTACTTCACACGCCTGGGGGGGGACAAAGACGGGGGGGGGGGGGGGCGGGGTTAGTGCCGGGGGGGGGCACCGCTGGGGACACAGGGGATGGCGGGGTCCCCAGTGTGTCCCCCCCCATGCCACGGCGTCCCCCCCCACGCCACAATGTTCTCCCCGCCATAGTGTCCCCCCCCCACGCCATGATGTCACCCCACGCCAGCGTCCCCCCACACCGTGGTGTCCCCACATTGCCCCGTGCCACAATGTCCCCCCACGCCATGATGTCCCCCCTGGCCACACTGTCCCCCAACACCACACTGTCCCCCCCACGCCACGGTGTCCCCCCACACCAGGATGTCCCCCTACGCCACAGTGTCCCCCCATGCCACGATGTCCCCCCACGCCAGGATGTCCCCCCATGTCACAGAGTCCTCCCACACCATGATGTCCCCTGACACCACAATGTCCCCCCATGCCAGTGTCCCCCCCATGCCACAACGTCCCCCCATGCCACAACGTCCCCCCATGCCACAATGTCCCCCCATTCCCCCATGCCACAGTGTCCCCCCCATGCCATGATGTCCCCCCATGCCACAACGTCCCCCCATGCCACGATGTCCCCCCACACCACAATGTCCCCCCATGCCACAATGTCCCCCCATTCCCCCATGCGATGATGTCCCCCCACACCAGGATGTCCCCCCACGCCACAGTGTGTCCCCCCCATGCCACGATGTCCCCCGACACCACGATGTCCCCCTGCGCCATGATGTCCCCCCGTGTCATGATGTCCCCCCATGCCATGATGTCCCCCGACACCACAATGTCCCCCCCGTGCCACAATGTCCCCCCACGCCAGGATGTCCCCCCATTCCCCCATGCCACATTGTGCCCCCCCATCTCCATGATGTCCCCCCACGTCAGTGTCCCTCCTATGCCACGCTGTCCCCCCACGCCACGCTGTCCCCCTGTGCCACGCTGTCCCCCCCCCGCGGCGCCCTGACCTGTAGGTGTAGGCGGCGGTGGCCATGGCGGCAGCGATGAGCACCAGCCCCACGAAGAGCGTGGTCCTGCCGGGGACCGGGGTGGCACCTGCGGGGGCAGAGGCAGCTCAGCACCCCCCGGCTCCCACCGGGACACCCCCCCCCCCCCGAGATCCCCCCTCCCCTCCCTGGCCGCGCTCCCACCTCCGACGGCCACCCGGGTGCTGGCCACCGCCAGGCCGTTGCCGTTGGCCAAGGAGACGTTGAGGCAGTAGAGGCCGGAGCCGTTGAAGTCCTGGCGCAGGACGAGCTGGCAGCCGGGGGCCGGTGCCACCGCCGAGCACGTCTGCGCCTGCGCCGTCTGGCAATCGGCATCCGCCACCACCGTGCACACCTCCTCGGGCAGGCTGCGGGGTTGGGGGGGGCGTCAGACCGCCGGGGTGTCGGGGGGCATTGTGGCATGGAGGGGACACTGGGGCGTGGGGGGGATATTGTGGCACGGGGGGGACGCCATGGCGTGGGGACACTGTGGCGCGGGGGGACATCGTGGTGTGGGGACAGTGTGGCCAGGGGGGGACATCATGACGTGGGGGGACATCGTGGCATGGGGGGGACATTGTGGTGGCAGCGGACAGTGTGGCCAGGAGGGACATCATGGCATGGAGGGACATCGTGGCATGGGGGGGACATTGTGGTGGCAGCGGACAGTGTGGCCAGGAGGGACATCATGGCATGGAGGGACATCGTGGCATGGGGGGGGACATTGTGGTGGCAGGGGACAGTGTGGCCAGGAGGGACATCATGGCATGGAGGGACATCGTGGCATGGGGGGGACATTGTGGTGGCAGGGGACAGTGTGGCCAGGAGGGACATCATGGCATGGAGGGACATCGTGGCATGGGGGGGACATTGTGGTGGCAGCAGACAGTGTGGCCAAGGGGGGACATCATGGCATGGAGGGACATCGTGGCATGGGGGGGACATTGTGGTGGCAGCGGACAGTGTGGCCAGGAGGGACATCATGGCATAGGGGGGACATCATGGGGTTGGGGGACATCATGGCATAGGGGGGGGACACTGTTGTGGGGGGACATGGTGGCATGGGGGAGGACATTGTGGCGTGGGGGGCAGACACCCCCCCCCGCCGTCGCCCTCACCTGCCCTCGCAGGTCACCGTCAGCTCCACGCTGCTCCCGCTGCCCTCCGGCACCACCGGCACCACCTGCACGATGGCCACGCTCTCGATGCCCTCTGCAACGGCACGCCGGGTGGGAGGGAGTGGGGGGGCTCGGAATCCACACACACACACCCACACACACCCCCCTCCCCGGGTCACCCCCCCGCCCCCCGGGCCCGGCACTCACGGACGATGTCCAGCTGGGTGGAGAAGGTGCCGTAGCGGTAGAGGATGCAGCCGGTGGGTTCGGCGGCTGGCGCCTGGCGCTTCACCAGCACCAGCGGCTCGGCGGTGCCCTCGGGGGCAGCTGTGGGGACAGCTGTGGCTCCGGCTGTGGCTCCGGCTGTGGCTCCGGCTGTAGCTCCGGCTGTGGCTCCGGCTGTGGGGACAGCTGTGGCTCCAGCTGTGGCTCCGGCTGTGGCTCCAGCTGTGGCTCCAGCTGTGGCAGCAGCGAGGGATACAGCTGTGGCTCCCACGGTTGCTCCCACTGTGGCCCCCGCCGTGGCTCCCGCCGTGGCTCCCGCCGTGGCCACGTCTGCAGGAGAAGCAGAGAAGAGTTTGCAGAAAACGCCGGGGCTCAACCGAGCCCTCGGGGACCCCCCCAGAGGTGGCCTCGTCCTCCCCCCATCCCTGCCCCGGGGGAAGCACCCACCTGTGGCCACCGTTCCCTGGGCGGGGGCCGAGGTGACCAGCGCGTTCCCGGATGGGGCCACCGAGGTGGGGACCAGGGACGCTGCGGATGCCGCGGCGGAGATGGCAGCGGCGGCGGTACCCGCGGCGGCCGCCGGAGTGCTGAGTGCCAGGAGAGTGGCCTCGGTGACGGCAGCGTCCGCGGGCTCGGTGACGGTGGCATCCAAGGCCTCGGTGACGGCAGCGTCCGCGGGCTCGGTGACGGCAGCATCCAAGGGCTCGGTGACGGTGGCGTCCGCAGGCTCGGTGACAGCAGGGTCTGAGGGCTCGGTGACGGTGGCGTCCATGGGCTCGGTGACGGCGGTGTCCACGGGCTCAGTGACAGCGGGGTCCGAGGGCACGGCCACCGATCCCCCCGTGGGCTCTGGGGGCGAGCCGGAGGCTGCGGGTGCTGCGGGCAGAGCAGGGATGGAGGGGACACCCCTGGCAGGGGGCACCCATGGGACCCCCGAGCACCGGGAGCAGGCGGGGGGCGGGGAAGCTCCCTGTTCCCTTACCGGTGCTGGGTGTCCCGGCGGTGCTGGGCCCCCCCGGCGTGGTGCCGGCGGGCTGCGTGGCCGTGGATGCCGCCGACGGCGGTGGCCCGGTGGTGGGGTCCACGACGGGGGCGACGGAGGTGCCGCAGGGGCTGAGGGGGATGGCGGCCTGCAGCACCAGGCGGGCGGCGAAGGAGCCGGTCTGCAGGTAGGTGTGGGTGACGGTGGGGCTGCGGGAGATGAGGGTCCCGCTCTGGTCCCCGAAGTCCCAGGAGTAGGAGACGTCGGCGTCGCGCAGGTAGCGGCTGGGGTCGTGCAGCCGCACGGTGAAAGCCACGGCGCGGTTACGCACGAAGCGCCCGTCGCCCTCCGCCGCGTCCTCCACCTGCGCCACGTCCACCGCGAAGGGCACCTGGTCTGCAAGGGGGTGGGGACGCGGGGACGGGGCACCGTCAGCTCCTCTGGCCCCACCGGGACCCCCCGACCACCCCCACCCCTACCCCCGGCCCCGCCACCCACCGGTGATGCTGAACTGGGTGCTGGCGCGGCCGATGGGGATGAACTTCTGGCGGCCGCGGTAGTGGTAGACGACCACCTCCATGGTGTAGGAGCCCAGGGGCACCCCCGCCGTGGCCACCGTTAGCCGGGACGCGGCACCGTCCACCACCTGCCAGTAACGCCCTGCAGGACGGGGACGGGGACGGGGTCAGGCGCCACCGCGGGGACACCCCACCCGAGCCCCGGCGGGGGTCGGTGCCGGCCTCACCCCACGTCCACCAGACGTAGACGAATTTTCCACGCTTGCCGCCGGCGCTGGCGGGGAACGGCTGCCCGTCGGGGAAAACGCCGTCCGTGCCCTCGTCCGGCTGCTCCGGGAAGACGGGCTCGCCCTGGGCCACGCGGGTGCCTGCGGGGAGAAGGGGGGTGACGGGGGGCGCGCGGCGGTGGCGGGGTGGGGGGAGGGACGTTGCGGTGCAGGGGGAGGGGGACACCCACCGTTGACGGTGCAGTTCTGGCTCCAGACGACGCGGCCGTCGGGCAGCACCGCCTGGGTGCTGGGGAAGCGGAGGGCGATGGAGAAGGTGGCCTGGGCCCCCGCCATGGTGGGAGCGTCGTTGCTGATGTCGAAGGTGACGTCGCCGCCTGCCAGGCACGCGGGGACGGCGGCTCAGGGGTGGCACCCACCGGTCCCTGGCCCCCCCCGTGTCCCGTCCCATCCCGTCCCGGCACCCACCTCGCCAGCAGTCCTGCTGCTGCCGCGTCCCCTCCTGCCACGGCCGGTACAGCCCCGCGTCCCAGCTCCGGAAAGGTGCCGGCCGCCCGCTCCAGGGCTGGCTCCGGCCACGGTTTCGGCCACCGGCCCCTGCGGGAGAAGGACACGTGGCAACCGCAGCGCGCGATGGCCACCGACCACCCCGCTGCCACCCCCGTGGGGGCAGCCAGGCGGGTCCCCCCCTCCCCGACCGCGGGGACCCTCGGGGACCCCGGGGGGCCGCGTGACGGGCTGGGGCCGAGCCAGGCGCGGGGCAAAGCCCATCACATGGCGCCCGGCGCTGCCCAAAGCCTTTGCATGTGACTCTCAGCTGAGCCGGCGCCGGCAGCACCCGGCAGGACGGGGCGAGGGCCCCCCGCTCCCAGGGGGATGACGGGTGCCCCCCATGTCTCCCCACTCTTAGGGGGCTGCTGGGTCCCCCACATGTCCCCCCCATTAACAGGGGGCTGCCAGCACACACTCCCCCCCCCCCCGCCATCCCTTACACTCTCAGGGGGGCCGCCGGGTCACCCCCATGTCCCCCCACTCCCAGGGAGCTGCCAGGACCCTGCCATGTCCTCCCCACTCTTAGGGACCTGCGAGGTCCCCCCCGTCCCCTACACTCTTAGGGGTCTGACAGGACCCCCCCCATGTCCCCCCACTCCCAAAGGGGATGCCAGGTGCCCCCCCATGTCCCCCCACTCTTAGGGACCTGCCGGGTCCCCCACAAGTCCCCTCAACTCCCAAGGGGCTGCCAGGTCCCCTGATGTCCCCCCGATCCCAGGGGTCTGCTGGGCCCCCTCCATGTACCCCCACTGCCAGGGGGATGCCGGGACCCCCCCCCGTCCCCCCACTTTTAGGGGACTGCCAGGTCCCCTCCATGTCCCCCCCATTCTTAGGGACCTGCCAGGTTCCCCCTATGTCCCCCACACTCTTAGGGGTCTGCCAGGACCGCCCCCCATGTCCCCCCACTCCCAGGGGGCTGCCAGGACCCCCCCATGTCCCCCTATTCACAGGGAGCTGCCAGGTCCCCCCGACATCCCCCCATTCCCAGGGGGCTGCCAGGACCCCACCAGCTCCCCCCGATTAACGGGGGGTTGCTTGGTCCCCCCCATGTCCCCCCACTATTAGGGACCTGCTGGGTCCCCTCCATGTCCCCCCCGACTCTCATGGAGCTGCCAGGTCACCCCCATGTCCCCCCCCAATTCCAGGGGGCTGCCAGGTCCCCTCTGCGTCCCTCGCTCCCAGACAGATGTGGGTCGTTCCCCCCCCCCCCCCGGCCATTTACAGCATCCCCACGGAGGGACGGGACCCCCAGCTCCCACCCCACTCCCGGAGGGCTGCCGGTGTCCCCCCCCTCGACATCCCGCAGAGGGACGGGGGACCCCCCAATGAGCCCCCCGTGGCCTCCAAGCAGCCCCCACCCAGGGGGATTAACGGGGTCTAATCCTGCTCCCCACATGATTTGGCTTTGGGGGGGGGGGGGGGGGGTTCAGATGGATCCCTGGGATGGGACCATCCCGATTGCTCCTGTGTCGTTGTCGTCCCCCCCCCACCACACCCCGGACCCCCCAGCCCCACTTACGACGCTGAGCCGTAGCCAAGACCAGGAGGGTCCCCAAAATCGCCATCGCCCCGTGCACCCGCATGGTCCCACCGTCCTCGTCTCCCCCACCCAGCCTTCGGGCACCGCCGGGGCAGAGAGACGAAGGGGCCGGGGCCGGGGGGTTATGAAGGGGCTCTGGTTTGCATAGTCCCACCCCAAAAAAAGGAAAAAAAAAAAAAAAAAGGGGGGGGTGGGGGGACACACGACACGACACACCCCCCGGTTTCACGCCACCCCCACCGCTTTGAGTTGCGTGGGGACACGTGGGGACACGTGTGCGCAGGCCCCGGTCACACGCTCCGGCTCTGCCCCGGCTGGGTGGGAGGCTCGTGGTGGGGTCCTTCTTGGGGGACGCAGAGACACCCCCCCCAACCCCCCCCCAGCACGAGGAGGGGAATTGGGGGTGGGGGGGGGGTTCTGCCCCCCCTCCCCCTGTCTCAGCACCGTCCCGGTGGCCCCAGTAAGGCGGATTTGGGCCCACGGACTGGAAACGGCCGGGAGGGGAGACGGGGACCCACCGAGCCCCGGTCACCCCGGTACGGGAAGGGGGACCCCCGGTCCCGCACCCCTAGGGACACACATCCCCCCCCACACGGGGACCCCCCAATCCTGCACACATGGGGACCCCCCCCGTCCCGTACGCCCACAGGGACCCCCCCGACCCCCAGGGACTCCCCCCCACCCTTGCACACGCAGGGGGACCCCGATCTTTCCCCCTTTGGGGGGGGGGGGGGGGGGGGGGGGGGCTGTGTTTCCAGCTCCCAACCGGCCCCAGCGCCCCCCCCCGCCCCCGTATCCGTGTCGCTGCTTGTGCGGGACCGTGCCCGTGGGACCGTGCCCCGTGTGTGTGTCCCGTCTCCCCCCCCCCCCCTGCGATGTTGCCCCCGCCCGTGGGGCTGATTCGGAGCCCGTGACGGTCCCCCCCGGTGCCCGCCCCCAGCCCCAGCCTCGCCCGGTGACCCAGGACCCCTCCGCTTCGGGGGACCCGGCCCGGGCGGTGCCCGCTGGGACCCAGGGCGCTGGGGGGGGGGGGACCCAGCCAGAGCCTCTGCAGCCCCGTTCCGCTCCCCCCACCCCCGCCCCCAGCCCGATGCGGGAGCGCCCTCCGGCATCGCCCGGCGTCTGCGGCGCCTGTGGCTTTAAGGGATCTCCCGCGCCGCCCGCCGCGTCACGGCGCGGGCGCCCAATGGCGGGGCGCGGGGGGGGCGTGGCCGGCGGAAGGCGGGAAGCGGCGGGGGCGGGGCCAGCGCCAACATTGTTGCGCGCGGGGGGGAAGTGGCGGCCGTGATCGCTCCTCCCGCCGCGCGCGCGCGCCCGGGACCCCCCCCCCCCCTCCCAGGGATCCCCGGGGATCCCCTCCCCCCCCCGTCCCCGGGACCCCCCCGACCCCCGGGGCACCCCTCCCCCCCCCTTCCCTCGGGGGTCTCCCCTCCCTCCGGTTCCGCCCCCCCCCCCGGGGCTGCTCTCCGGGCCGCCCCCCGAACCCCCCCCCCTTCCCCCCGGCCCCCCCCCCCCCCCCTTTCCTCCGGGATCCCCCCCCATGGAGAACTTCCAGAAGGTGGAGAAGATCGGGGAGGGCACCTACGGCGTCGTGTACAAGGCCCGGAACAAGGTCACGGGGGAGGTGGTGGCGCTGAAGAAAATCCGCCTGGACACGTGAGTTGGGGGGGGGGGGACGACGAGGCACCGGGAACCGGGGGGGGGGGGGGGGGGGCGCAGCACCGGGGCCGGGCCGGGCCGGGCCTCAGCCGCCATTCCCCGTAGGGAGACGGAGGGCGTCCCCAGCACGGCCATCCGGGAGATCTCCCTGCTGAAGGAGCTCAACCACCCCAACATCGTCAAGTGAGCTGGGGGGGGGGCGGCACGCACCCCACGGGCGGGGGGAGGACACGCACAGGGGGGACTCCACGGGGGAGGGGACGTGGTGGGGGGGACACCCCACGAGCGGGGGGGGTCGGGGGCAGTGGGGGCTCGGTACGGCCCTGGCTGCGTCCTGGTGGCAACGTGGGGGGGGGGGCCACGCAGCCGGGGGGAGCCATGGGGTGACCCGTGACCGTGGGGACCCCGGTGGCCGCGGGACCCTCATGGCCGTGGCAGCCTCCGTGGCCGTGGGGACACCCAGGGTTGGGGGGGGGCTTGCGGCCGTGGGACCCCTGTGGCTGCGGGACCCTCATGACCGTGGGGGTCCCCGGTGGCTGTGGGTGGCCATGGCCCTGCTGGAGCTGGACCCCCATGGCAAGCTGTGGCCATGCCCAGCCCCATGGCCGTGGGACCCTCATGGCCGTGGGGACCCCCGTCCATGGCAGTGGGCACCCAGTGGCCGTGGGACCCCCGTGCCCGTGGGGAGCTGTGGCCATGCCAAGCCCCATAGCCATGGGACCCTCATGACCGTGGGCACCCCGTGGCCATGGGACCCCTGTGGCTCTGGGGAGCTGTGGCTGTGCCAAGCCCTGTGGCCAGGGGACCCTCATGACTGTGGACACCCCATGGCCATGGGGACCCCTATCCATGGCAGTGGGCACGCCGTGGCCATGGGACCCCCGTGCCCGTGGGAGGCTGTGGCCACGTCAAGCCCTGTGGCTGTGGGGAGCTGTGGCCATGGGGAACCGTGGCCATGCCAAGCCTTGTGGCCACGGGACCCTCATGACCATGGGGACCGCCCTGGCCACGGGACCACTGTGGTCGTGTCAAGCCCCATGGCAGTGGGCACCCTGTGGCCATGGGACCACTGTGGCCGTGGGAAGCTGTGTCCATGCCAAACCCCATGGCAGTGGTCACCCCGTGGTTGTGGGGAGCTGTGGCCATGCCAAACCTTTTGGCCACGGGGGGCTGTGGCTGCGGGGACCCCCCTGGCCATGGGACCACTGTGGCCGTGGGACCCTTATGACCGTGGGGAGCCGTGGCCATGGGCCCCCCCGGCGTGGTTGCCCCGTGGCCCAGGCGCTGCGGCTCCCGCAGGCTGCTGGACGTGATCCACACGGAGAACAAGCTCTACCTGGTCTTCGAGTTCCTGCACCAGGACCTGAAGAAGTTCATGGACTCCTCTTCCATCAGCGGCATCGCCCTGCCCCTCATCAAGGTGGGGGTTTGGGGGGGGGGAGCAGGGGGGGCCCCCAGGCCTAGTGGGGGGGGGGTTCTCAGCCATGCTGACCCCCCCCCCCCCCCAACCCCCGGTTCTCCCCGCAGAGCTACCTGTTCCAGCTGCTGCAGGGCCTGGCCTTCTGCCACGCTCACCGGGTGCTGCACCGCGACCTCAAGCCCCAGAACCTGCTCATCAACGCCGACGGCGCCATCAAACTGGCCGACTTCGGCCTGGCCCGCGCCTTCGGGGTGCCCGTGCGCACCTACACCCACGAGGTGGGGGCCGGGAAGGGGGTGGGGGGGGTGTTGGTTGGGTTATGGGGTGCCGGTGCCCACGGTGGGCGTCCCCTCCCCGTGGCAGGTGGTGACACTCTGGTACCGAGCCCCCGAGATCCTGCTGGGCTGCAAGTACTACTCCACCGCCGTCGACATCTGGAGCTTGGGCTGCATCTTCGCCGAGATGGTGGGTGACGGGATGGAGGAGGGGGGCGACGGGATGGCCAGATACCCCCCCCCCCCTCAAACTTCCTCCCCCCCGCCCCTGTGGTGACGCTGGGCTCCCCACGCACCCGGCTGTCCTGGTGCCGGTGACGCCGCGGGGACGTCACGGGGGCGCAGGGCTGACACCCACCGCGGCACCCGGGGAATAAAGAGGCTTTTTGTGGGGTCGGGAAGGGTCCGGACGTCATGTGAGCCCCCCCCAGCCCGGCCCAGGGGCCGCGTCAGGCGGGCAACCGCAGCGACAGGGGGGACGATCACAAGGGGCCGGCATGAGAGCTCACGGGGTGGGGGCCGTCTTCCCCCCCCCAGCTCCATCTGTGTCTGCCCCCACCAAGCTCCGTTTGTTGTCCCCCCCCAGGCTCTGTCTTTTCCCCCCCGGCTCCATCTTTTCCTGCTCCCACCCCGCCCCCAAGCTCCCTCTTTTCCCCCCTGGCTCCGTCTGTCCGTCGTCCGTCCGTCTTGTGTCCCCCCCCCACGCTCCGTCTTGCCCCCCCCAAGCTCCCTCTTTTCCCCCCCGGATCCATCTGTCTGTCCCCCCCCCACTCAAGCTCTGTCTTTTCCCCCCCTGAGCTCCGTCTGTCGTGTTCCCCCCCCTCCCCGGCCCCGGCTCCATCTTTTCCCCCCAAGCTCCATCTGTTTCCCCCCCCGGCCCAAGCTCCGTCTGTCCGTCCTGCCCCCCCCCCCCCCCAGCTCCGTCTGTCCCTCCCAGAGTGGGAAGGGCAGGATTTGGGGTGCAGCCGGTCACCGGGGCTGGACCCGCTCCCCCCCAGCTCACAGTGGGGTGGGGGGGTGTCCCTGACCCCCGTGTCCCTGTCTGTCTGTCCCGTCCCCCCC
>NW_026961302.1:0-47481 GCF_963924245.1 Chroicocephalus ridibundus
CAGGATGTATATTGGTTTTGAGGACAACTCAATGGACAGTGTAGGGAGAAAAGTTCCTGGCTCCTTGAATGCCGTTCCTGGAGACACTGCGATCAATGAGGGAGATATGTCAAGATGTGTGTTGGTTTTGAGGACGGCTCTCTGGAGAGTCTTAGCAAAGAGGTCACAGGGATAATCAGAGCAATTCTCAGAGACACTGAGAACAAGCTCGACAATTCCCTCCTGGCACTTTCCCTGTAGGAGATACCGCAAGACGTTTCTGTAGATTGGGCACAGCGCTCTGCAGGGTGTTAGCAGAGACTTTCCCGGGACAGTGAAACCCTATGTCAGAGACACTGAGAAGAAGCCCCAATGTTCCCTCCAGGCACTTTCAGTGTGGGTGCCTTCTCCACGTGGTTCCTGGTTTCCCTGCAGCGCTGAAGAGAATGTTAGCAAAGAGGTAACCGGCACAGCGAAAACAGTACTCAAAGACAGGGAGAGCAAGCTCTCTCTTGGCACTTTGGATGTGGGACATACAGCGAGATGTTTGCTGCTTTTGCGTTTGGCTGTTGGGAGATTTACAGCACAAAGATATCTAGTTGATTTGAAGCAGTTCCGAGAAAGTCTAAACATAATCGCCACTTCTCCCTCCTGGCACTTTCCATGTGGGAGATATAGCAGGATGTATATTGGTTTTGAGGACAACTCAATGGACAGTGTAGGGAGAAAAGTTCCTGGCTCCTTGAATGCCGTTCCTGGAGACACTGCGATCAATGTGGGAGATATGTCAAGATGTGTGTTGGTTTTGAGGACGGCTCTCTGGAGAGTCTTAGCAAAGAGGTCACAGGGATAATCAGAGCAATTCTCAGAGACACTGAGAACAAGCTCGACAATTCCCTCCTGGCACTTTCCCTGTAGGAGATACCGCAAGACGTTTCTGTAGATTGGGCACAGCGCTCTGCAGGGTGTTAGCAGATACTTTCCCGGGACAGTGAAACCCTATGTCAGAGACACTGAGAAGAAGCCCCAATGTTCCCTCCAGGCACTTTCAGTGTGGGTGCCTTCTCCACGTGGTTCCTGGTTTCCCTGCAGCGCTGAAGAGAATGTTAGCAAAGAGGTAACCGGCACAGCGAAAACAGTACTCAAAGACAGGGAGAGCAAGCTCTCTCTTGGCACTTTGGATGTGGGACATACAGCGAGATGTTTGCTGCTTTTGCGTTTGGCTGTTGGGAGATTTACAGCACAAAGATATCTAGTTGATTTGAAGCAGTTCCGAGAAAGTCTAAACATAATCGCCACTTCTCCCTCCTGGCACTTTCCATGTGGGAGATATAGCAGGATGTATATTGGTTTTGAGGACAACTCAATGGACAGTGTAGGGAGAAAAGTTCCTGGCTCCTTGAATGCCGTTCCTGGAGACACTGCGATCAATGAGGGAGATATGTCAAGATGTGTGTTGGTTTTGAGGACGGCTCTCTGGAGAGTCTTAGCAAAGAGGTCACAGGGATAATCAGAGCAATTCTCAGAGACACTGAGAACAAGCTCGACAATTCCCTCCTGGCACTTTCCCTGTAGGAGATACCGCAAGACGTTTCTGTAGATTGGGCACAGCGCTCTGCAGGGTGTTAGCAGAGACTTTCCCGGGACAGTGAAACCCTATGTCAGAGACACTGAGAAGAAGCCCCAATGTTCCCTCCAGGCACTTTCAGTGTGGGTGCCTTCTCCACGTGGTTCCTGGTTTCCCTGCAGCGCTGAAGAGAATGTTAGCAAAGAGGTAACCGGCACAGCGAAAACAGTACTCAAAGACAGGGAGAGCAAGCTCTCTCTTGGCACTTTGGATGTGGGACATACAGCGAGATGTTTGCTGCTTTTGCGTTTGGCTGTTGGGAGATTTACAGCACAAAGATATCTAGTTGATTTGAAGCAGTTCCGAGAAAGTCTAAACATAATCGCCACTTCTCTTCTTCCCTCCTGGCACTTTCCATGTGGGAGATATAGCAGGATGTATATTGGTTTTGAGGACAACTCAATGGACAGTGTAGGGAGAAAAGTTCCTGGCTCCTTGAATGCCGTTCCTGGAGACACTGCGATCAATGTGGGAGATATGTCAAGATGTGTGTTGGTTTTGAGGACGGCTCTCTGGAGAGTCTTAGCAAAGAGGTCACAGGGATAATCAGAGCAATTCTCAGAGACACTGAGAACAAGCTCGACAATTCCCTCCTGGCACTTTCCCTGTAGGAGATACCGCAAGACGTTTCTGTAGATTGGGCACAGCGCTCTGCAGGGTGTTAGCAGATACTTTCCCGGGACAGTGAAACCCTATGTCAGAGACACTGAGAAGAAGCCCCAATGTTCCCTCCAGGCACTTTCAGTGTGGGTGCCTTCTCCACGTGGTTCCTGGTTTCCCTGCAGCGCTGAAGAGAATGTTAGCAAAGAGGTAACCGGCACAGCGAAAACAGTACTCAAAGACAGGGAGAGCAAGCTCTCTCTTGGCACTTTGGATGTGGGACATACAGCGAGATGTTTGCTGCTTTTGCGTTTGGCTGTTGGGAGATTTACAGCACAAAGATATCTAGTTGATTTGAAGCAGTTCCGAGAAAGTCTAAACATAATCGCCACTTCTCCCTCCTGGCACTTTCCATGTGGGAGATATAGCAGGATGTATATTGGTTTTGAGGACAACTCAATGGACAGTGTAGGGAGAAAAGTTCCTGGCTCCTTGAATGCCGTTCCTGGAGACACTGCGATCAATGTGGGAGATATGTCAAGATGTGTGTTTGTTTTGAGGACGGCTCTCTGGAGAGTCTTAGCAAAGAGGTCACAGGGATAATCAGAGCAATTCTCAGAGACACTGAGAACAAGATGGACAGTTCCCTCCTGGCACTTTCCCTGTAGGAGATACCGCAAGACGTTTCTGTAGATTGGGCACAGCGCTCTGCAGGGTGTTAGCAGAGACTTTCCCGGGACAGTGAAACCCTATGTCAGAGACACTGAGAAGAAGCCCCAATGTTCCCTCCAGGCACTTTCAGTGTGGGTGCCTTCTCCACGTGGTTCCTGGTTTCCCTGCAGCGCTGAAGAGAATGTTAGCAAAGAGGTAACCGGCACAGCGAAAACAGTACTCAAAGACAGGGAGAGCAAGCTCTCTCTTGGCACTTTGGATGTGGGACATACAGCGAGATGTTTGCTGCTTTTGCGTTTGGCTGTTGGGAGATTTACAGCACAAAGATATCTAGTTGATTTGAAGCAGTTCCGAGAAAGTCTAAACATAATCGCCACTTCTCCCTCCTGGCACTTTCCATGTGGGAGATATAGCAGGATGTATATTGGTTTTGAGGACAACTCAATGGACAGTGTAGGGAGAAAAGTTCCTGGCTCCTTGAATGCCGTTCCTGGAGACACTGCGATCAATGTGGGAGATATGTCAAGATGTGTGTTGGTTTTGAGGACGGCTCTCTGGAGAGTCTTAGCAAAGAGGTCACAGGGATAATCAGAGCAATTCTCAGAGACACTGAGAACAAGATGGACAGTTCCCTCCTGGCACTTTCCCTGTAGGAGATACCGCAAGACGTTTCTGTAGATTGGGCACAGCGCTCTGCAGGGTGTTAGCAGAGACTTTCCCGGGACAGTGAAACCCTATGTCAGAGACACTGAGAAGAAGCCCCAATGTTCCCTCCAGGCACTTTCAGTGTGGGTGCCTTCTCCACGTGGTTCCTGGTTTCCCTGCAGCGCTGAAGAGAATGTTAGCAAAGAGGTAACCGGGACAGTGAAAACAGTACTCAAAGAGAGGGAGAGCAAGCTCTCTCTTGGCACTTTGGATGTGGGACATACAGCGAGATGTTTGCTGCTTTTGCGTTTGGCTGTTGGGAGATTTACAGCACAAAGATATCTAGTTGATTTGAAGCAGTTCCGAGAAAGTCTAAACATAATCGCCACTTCTCCCTCCTGGCACTTTCCATGTGGGAGATATAGCAGGATGTATATTGGTTTTGAGGACAACTCAATGGACAGTGTAGGGAGAAAAGTTCCTGGCTCCTTGAATGCCGTTCCTGGAGACACTGCGATCAATGAGGGAGATATGTCAAGATGTGTGTTGGTTTTGAGGACGGCTCTCTGGAGAGTCTTAGCAAAGAGGTCACAGGGATAATCAGAGCAATTCTCAGAGACACTGAGAACAAGCTCGACAATTCCCTCCTGGCACTTTCCCTGTAGGAGATACCGCAAGACGTTTCTGTAGATTGGGCACAGCGCTCTGCAGGGTGTTAGCAGAGACTTTCCCGGGACAGTGAAACCCTATGTCAGAGACACTGAGAAGAAGCCCCAATGTTCCCTCCAGGCACTTTCAGTGTGGGTGCCTTCTCCACGTGGTTCCTGGTTTCCCTGCAGCGCTGAAGAGAATGTTAGCAAAGAGGTAACCGGCACAGCGAAAACAGTACTCAAAGACAGGGAGAGCAAGCTCTCTCTTGGCACTTTGGATGTGGGACATACAGCGAGATGTTTGCTGCTTTTGCGTTTGGCTGTTGGGAGATTTACAGCACAAAGATATCTAGTTGATTTGAAGCAGTTCCGAGAAAGTCTAAACATAATCGCCACTTCTCCCTCCTGGCACTTTCCATGTGGGAGATATAGCAGGATGTATATTGGTTTTGAGGACAACTCAATGGACAGTGTAGGGAGAAAAGTTCCTGGCTCCTTGAATGCCGTTCCTGGAGACACTGCGATCAATGAGGGAGATATGTCAAGATGTGTGTTGGTTTTGAGGACGGCTCTCTGGAGAGTCTTAGCAAAGAGGTCACAGGGATAATCAGAGCAATTCTCAGAGACACTGAGAACAAGATGGACAGTTCCCTCCTGGCACTTTCCCTGTAGGAGATACCGCAAGACGTTTCTGTAGATTGGGCACAGCGCTCTGCAGGGTGTTAGCAGAGACTTTCCCGGGACAGTGAAACCCTATGTCAGAGACACTGAGAAGAAGCCCCAATGTTCCCTCCAGGCACTTTCAGTGTGGGTGCCTTCTCCACGTGGTTCCTGGTTTCCCTGCAGCGCTGAAGAGAATGTTAGCAAAGAGGTAACCGGCACAGCGAAAACAGTACTCAAAGACAGGGAGAGCAAGCTCTCTCTTGGCACTTTGGATGTGGGACATACAGCGAGATGTTTGCTGCTTTTGCGTTTGGCTCTTGGGAGATTTACAGCACAAAGATATCTAGTTGATTTGAAGCAGTTCCGAGAAAGTCTAAACATAATCGCCACTTCTCCCTCCTGGCACTTTCCATGTGGGAGATATAGCAGGATGTATATTGGTTTTGAGGACAACTCAATGGACAGTGTAGGGAGAAAAGTTCCTGGCTCCTTGAATGCCGTTCCTGGAGACACTGCATGAGGGAGATATGTCAAGATGTGTGTTGGTTTTGAGGACGGCTCTCTGGAGAGTCTTAGCAAAGAGGTCACAGGGATAATCAGAGCAATTCTCAGAGACACTGAGAACAAGATGGACAGTTCCCTCCTGGCACTTTCCCTGTAGGAGATACCGCAAGACGTTTCTGTAGATTGGGCACAGCGCTCTGCAGGGTGTTAGCAGAGACTTTCCCGGGACAGTGAAACCCTATGTCAGAGACACTGAGAAGAAGCCCAATGTTCCCTCCAGGCACTTTCAGTGTGGGTGCCTTCTCCACGTGGTTCCTGGTTTCCCTGCAGCGCTGAAGAGAATGTTAGCAAAGAGGTAACCGGCACAGCGAAAACAGTACTCAAAGACAGGGAGAGCAAGCTCTCTCTTGGCACTTTGGATGTGGGACATACAGCGAGATGTTTGCTGCTTTTGCGTTTGGCTGTTGGGAGATTTACAGCACAAAGATATCTAGTTGATTTGAAGCAGTTCCGAGAAAGTCTAAACATAATCGCCACTTCTCCCTCCTGGCACTTTCCATGTGGGAGATATAGCAGGATGTATATTGGTTTTGAGGACAACTCAATGGACAGTGTAGGGAGAAAAGTTCCTGGCTCCTTGAATGCCGTTCCTGGAGACACTGCGATCAATGAGGGAGATATGTCAAGATGTGTGTTGGTTTTGAGGACGGCTCTCTGGAGAGTCTTAGCAAAGAGGTCACAGGGATAATCAGAGCAATTCTCAGAGACACTGAGAACAAGATGGACAGTTCCCTCCTGGCACTTTCCCTGTAGGAGATACCGCAAGACGTTTCTGTAGATTGGGCACAGCGCTCTGCAGGGTGTTAGCAGAGACTTTCCCGGGACAGTGAAACCCTATGTCAGAGACACTGAGAAGAAGCCCCAATGTTCCCTCCAGGCACTTTCAGTGTGGGTGCCTTCTCCACGTGGTTCCTGGTTTCCCTGCAGCGCTGAAGAGAATGTTAGCAAAGAGGTAACCGGCACAGCGAAAACAGTACTCAAAGACAGGGAGAGCAAGCTCTCTCTTGGCACTTTGGATGTGGGACATACAGCGAGATGTTTGCTGCTTTTGCGTTTGGCTGTTGGGAGATTTACAGCACAAAGATATCTAGTTGATTTGAAGCAGTTCCGAGAAAGTCTAAACATAATCGCCACTTCTCCCTCCTGGCACTTTCCATGTGGGAGATATAGCAGGATGTATATTGGTTTTGAGGACAACTCAATGGACAGTGTAGGGAGAAAAGTTCCTGGCTCCTTGAATGCCGTTCCTGGAGACACTGCGATCAATGAGGGAGATATGTCAAGATGTGTGTTGGT
The DNA here is from genome assembly GCF_963924245.1 of Chroicocephalus ridibundus. Taxonomy (NCBI): domain Eukaryota; kingdom Metazoa; phylum Chordata; class Aves; order Charadriiformes; family Laridae; genus Chroicocephalus; species Chroicocephalus ridibundus. Next base: position 6,697 of record NW_026961302.1, read on the forward strand.
TTTGAGGACGGCTCTCTGGAGAGTCTTAGCAAAGAGGTCACAGGGATAATCAGAGCAATTCTCAGAGACACTGAGAACAAGATGGACAGTTCCCTCCTGGCACTTTCCCTGTAGGAGATACCGCAAGACGTTTCTGTAGATTGGGCACAGCGCTCTGCAGGGTGTTAGCAGAGACTTTCCCGGGACAGTGAAACCCTATGTCAGAGACACTGAGAAGAAGCCCCAATGTTCCCTCCAGGCACTTTCAGTGTGGGTGCCTTCTCCACGTGGTTCCTGGTTTCCCTGCAGCGCTGAAGAGAATGTTAGCAAAGAGGTAACCGGCACAGCGAAAACAGTACTCAAAGACAGGGAGAGCAAGCTCTCTCTTGGCACTTTGGATGTGGGACATACAGCGAGATGTTTGCTGCTTTTGCGTTTGGCTGTTGGGAGATTTACAGCACAAAGATATCTAGTTGATTTGAAGCAGTTCCGAGAAAGTCTAAACATAATCGCCACTTCTCCCTCCTGGCACTTTCCATGTGGGAGATATAGCAGGATGTATATTGGTTTTGAGGACAACTCAATGGACAGTGTAGGGAGAAAAGTTCCTGGCTCCTTGAATGCCGTTCCTGGAGACACTGCGATCAATGTGGGAGATATGTCAAGATGTGTGTTGGTTTTGAGGACGGCTCTCTGGAGAGTCTTAGCAAAGAGGTCACAGGGATAATCAGAGCAATTCTCAGAGACACTGAGAACAAGATGGACAGTTCCCTCCTGGCACTTTCCCTGTAGGAGATACCGCAAGACGTTTCTGTAGATTGGGCACAGCGCTCTGCAGGGTGTTAGCAGAGACTTTCCCGGACAGTGAAACCCTATGTCAGAGACACTGAGAAGAAGCCCCAATGTTCCCTCCAGGCACTTTCAGTGTGGGTGCCTTCTCCACGTGGTTCCTGGTTTCCCTGCAGCGCTGAAGAGAATGTTAGCAAAGAGGTAACCGGCACAGCGAAAACAGTACTCAAAGACAGGGAGAGCAAGCTCTCTCTTGGCACTTTGGATGTGGGACATACAGCGAGATGTTTGCTGCTTTTGCGTTTGGCTGTTGGGAGATTTACAGCACAAAGATATCTAGTTGATTTGAAGCAGTTCCGAGAAAGTCTAAACATAATCGCCACTTCTCCCTCCTGGCACTTTCCATGTGGGAGATATAGCAGGATGTATATTGGTTTTGAGGACAACTCAATGGACAGTGTAGGGAGAAAAGTTCCTGGCTCCTTGAATGCCGTTCCTGGAGACACTGCGATCAATGAGGGAGATATGTCAAGATGTGTGTTGGTTTTGAGGACGGCTCTCTGGAGAGTCTTAGCAAAGAGGTCACAGGGATAATCAGAGCAATTCTCAGAGACACTGAGAACAAGATGGACAGTTCCCTCCTGGCACTTTCCCTGTAGGAGATACCGCAAGACGTTTCTGTAGATTGGGCACAGCGCTCTGCAGGGTGTTAGCAGAGACTTTCCCGGGACAGTGAAACCCTATGTCAGAGACACTGAGAAGAAGCCCCAATGTTCCCTCCAGGCACTTTCAGTGTGGGTGCCTTCTCCACGTGGTTCCTGGTTTCCCTGCAGCGCTGAAGAGAATGTTAGCAAAGAGGTAACCGGCACAGCGAAAACAGTACTCAAAGACAGGGAGAGCAAGCTCTCTCTTGGCACTTTGGATGTGGGACATACAGCGAGATGTTTGCTGCTTTTGCGTTTGGCTGTTGGGAGATTTACAGCACAAAGATATCTAGTTGATTTGAAGCAGTTCCGAGAAAGTCTAAACATAATCGCCACTTCTCCCTCCTGGCACTTTCCATGTGGGAGATATAGCAGGATGTATATTGGTTTTGAGGACAACTCAATGGACAGTGTAGGGAGAAAAGTTCCTGGCTCCTTGAATGCCGTTCCTGGAGACACTGCGATCAATGAGGGAGATATGTCAAGATGTGTGTTGGTTTTGAGGACGGCTCTCTGGAGAGTCTTAGCAAAGAGGTCACAGGGATAATCAGAGCAATTCTCAGAGACACTGAGAACAAGATGGACAGTTCCCTCCTGGCACTTTCCCTGTAGGAGATACCGCAAGACGTTTCTGTAGATTGGGCACAGCGCTCTGCAGGGTGTTAGCAGAGACTTTCCCGGGACAGTGAAACCCTATGTCAGAGACACTGAGAAGAAGCCCCAATGTTCCCTCCAGGCACTTTCAGTGTGGGTGCCTTCTCCACGTGGTTCCTGGTTTCCCTGCAGCGCTGAAGAGAATGTTAGCAAAGAGGTAACCGGCACAGCGAAAACAGTACTCAAAGACAGGGAGAGCAAGCTCTCTCTTGGCACTTTGGATGTGGGACATACAGCGAGATGTTTGCTGCTTTTGCGTTTGGCTGTTGGGAGATTTACAGCACAAAGATATCTAGTTGATTTGAAGCAGTTCCGAGAAAGTCTAAACATAATCGCCACTTCTCCCTCCTGGCACTTTCCATGTGGGAGATATAGCAGGATGTATATTGGTTTTGAGGACAACTCAATGGACAGTGTAGGGAGAAAAGTTCCTGGCTCCTTGAATGCCGTTCCTGGAGACACTGCGATCAATGTGGGAGATATGTCAAGATGTGTGTTGGTTTTGAGGACGGCTCTCTGGAGAGTCTTAGCAAAGAGGTCACAGGGATAATCAGAGCAATTCTCAGAGACACTGAGAACAAGATGGACAGTTCCCTCCTGGCACTTTCCCTGTAGGAGATACCGCAAGACGTTTCTGTAGATTGGGCACAGCGCTCTGCAGGGTGTTAGCAGAGACTTTCCCGGGACAGTGAAACCCTATGTCAGAGACACTGAGAAGAAGCCCCAATGTTCCCTCCAGGCACTTTCAGTGTGGGTGCCTTCTCCACGTGGTTCCTGGTTTCCCTGCAGCGCTGAAGAGAATGTTAGCAAAGAGGTAACCGGCACAGCGAAAACAGTACTCAAAGACAGGGAGAGCAAGCTCTCTCTTGGCACTTTGGATGTGGGACATACAGCGAGATGTTTGCTGCTTTTGCGTTTGGCTGTTGGGAGATTTACAGCACAAAGATATCTAGTTGATTTGAAGCAGTTCCGAGAAAGTCTAAACATAATCGCCACTTCTCCCTCCTGGCACTTTCCATGTGGGAGATATAGCAGGATGTATATTGGTTTTGAGGACAACTCAATGGACAGTGTAGGGAGAAAAGTTCCTGGCTCCTTGAATGCCGTTCCTGGAGACACTGCGATCAATGTGGGAGATATGTCAAGATGTGTGTTTGTTTTGAGGACGGCTCTCTGGAGAGTCTTAGCAAAGAGGTCACAGGGATAATCAGAGCAATTCTCAGAGACACTGAGAACAAGATGGACAGTTCCCTCCTGGCACTTTCCCTGTAGGAGATACCGCAAGACGTTTCTGTAGATTGGGCACAGCGCTCTGCAGGGTGTTAGCAGAGACTTTCCCGGGACAGTGAAACCCTATGTCAGAGACACTGAGAAGAAGCCCCAATGTTCCCTCCAGGCACTTTCAGTGTGGGTGCCTTCTCCACGTGGTTCCTGGTTTCCCTGCAGCGCTGAAGAGAATGTTAGCAAAGAGGTAACCGGCACAGCGAAAACAGTACTCAAAGACAGGGAGAGCAAGCTCTCTCTTGGCACTTTGGATGTGGGACATACAGCGAGATGTTTGCTGCTTTTGCGTTTGGCTGTTGGGAGATTTACAGCACAAAGATATCTAGTTGATTTGAAGCAGTTCCGAGAAAGTCTAAACATAATCGCCACTTCTCCCTCCTGGCACTTTCCATGTGGGAGATATAGCAGGATGTATATTGGTTTTGAGGACAACTCAATGGACAGTGTAGGGAGAAAAGTTCCTGGCTCCTTGAATGCCGTTCCTGGAGACACTGCGATCAATGTGGGAGATATGTCAAGATGTGTGTTGGTTTTGAGGACGGCTCTCTGGAGAGTCTTAGCAAAGAGGTCACAGGGATAATCAGAGCAATTCTCAGAGACACTGAGAACAAGATGGACAGTTCCCTCCTGGCACTTTCCCTGTAGGAGATACCGCAAGACGTTTCTGTAGATTGGGCACAGCGCTCTGCAGGGTGTTAGCAGAGACTTTCCCGGGACAGTGAAACCCTATGTCAGAGACACTGAGAAGAAGCCCCAATGTTCCCTCCAGGCACTTTCAGTGTGGGTGCCTTCTCCACGTGGTTCCTGGTTTCCCTGCAGCGCTGAAGAGAATGTTAGCAAAGAGGTAACCGGCACAGCGAAAACAGTACTCAAAGACAGGGAGAGCAAGCTCTCTCTTGGCACTTTGGATGTGGGACATACAGCGAGATGTTTGCTGCTTTTGCGTTTGGCTGTTGGGAGATTTACAGCACAAAGATATCTAGTTGATTTGAAGCAGTTCCGAGAAAGTCTAAACATAATCGCCACTTCTCCCTCCTGGCACTTTCCATGTGGGAGATATAGCAGGATGTATATTGGTTTTGAGGACAACTCAATGGACAGTGTAGGGAGAAAAGTTCCTGGCTCCTTGAATGCCGTTCCTGGAGACACTGCGATCAATGTGGGAGATATGTCAAGATGTGTGTTGGTTTTGAGGACGGCTCTCTGGAGAGTCTTAGCAAAGAGGTCACAGGGATAATCAGAGCAATTCTCAGAGACACTGAGAACAAGATGGACAGTTCCCTCCTGGCACTTTCCCTGTAGGAGATACCGCAAGACGTTTCTGTAGATTGGGCACAGCGCTCTGCAGGGTGTTAGCAGAGACTTTCCCGGGACAGTGAAACCCTATGTCAGAGACACTGAGAAGAAGCCCCAATGTTCCCTCCAGGCACTTTCAGTGTGGGTGCCTTCTCCACGTGGTTCCTGGTTTCCCTGCAGCGCTGAAGAGAATGTTAGCAAAGAGGTAACCGGCACAGCGAAAACAGTACTCAAAGACAGGGAGAGCAAGCTCTCTCTTGGCACTTTGGATGTGGGACATACAGCGAGATGTTTGCTGCTTTTGCGTTTGGCTGTTGGGAGATTTACAGCACAAAGATATCTAGTTGATTTGAAGCAGTTCCGAGAAAGTCTAAACATAATCGCCACTTCTCCCTCCTGGCACTTTCCATGTGGGAGATATAGCAGGATGTATATTGGTTTTGAGGACAACTCAATGGACAGTGTAGGGAGAAAAGTTCCTGGCTCCTTGAATGCCGTTCCTGGAGACACTGCGATCAATGTGGGAGATATGTCAAGATGTGTGTTGGTTTTGAGGACGGCTCTCTGGAGAGTCTTAGCAAAGAGGTCACAGGGATAATCAGAGCAATTCTCAGAGACACTGAGAACAAGATGGACAGTTCCCTCCTGGCACTTTCCCTGTAGGAGATACCGCAAGACGTTTCTGTAGATTGGGCACAGCGCTCTGCAGGGTGTTAGCAGAGACTTTCCCGGGACAGTGAAACCCTATGTCAGAGACACTGAGAAGAAGCCCCAATGTTCCCTCCAGGCACTTTCAGTGTGGGTGCCTTCTCCACGTGGTTCCTGGTTTCCCTGCAGCGCTGAAGAGAATGTTAGCAAAGAGGTAACCGGCACAGCGAAAACAGTACTCAAAGACAGGGAGAGCAAGCTCTCTCTTGGCACTTTGGATGTGGGACATACAGCGAGATGTTTGCTGCTTTTGCGTTTGGCTGTTGGGAGATTTACAGCACAAAGATATCTAGTTGATTTGAAGCAGTTCCGAGAAAGTCTAAACATAATCGCCACTTCTCCCTCCTGGCACTTTCCATGTGGGAGATATAGCAGGATGTATATTGGTTTTGAGGACAACTCAATGGACAGTGTAGGGAGAAAAGTTCCTGGCTCCTTGAATGCCGTTCCTGGAGACACTGCGATCAATGTGGGAGATATGTCAAGATGTGTGTTGGTTTTGAGGACGGCTCTCTGGAGAGTCTTAGCAAAGAGGTCACAGGGATAATCAGAGCAATTCTCAGAGACACTGAGAACAAGCTCGACAATTCCCTCCTGGCACTTTCCCTGTAGGAGATACCGCAAGACGTTTCTGTAGATTGGGCACAGCGCTCTGCAGGGTGTTAGCAGAGACTTTCCCGGGACAGTGAAACCCTATGTCAGAGACACTGAGAAGAAGCCCCAATGTTCCCTCCAGGCACTTTCAGTGTGGGTGCCTTCTCCACGTGGTTCCTGGTTTCCCTGCAGCGCTGAAGAGAATGTTAGCAAAGAGGTAACCGGCACAGCGAAAACAGTACTCAAAGACAGGGAGAGCAAGCTCTCTCTTGGCACTTTGGATGTGGGACATACAGCGAGATGTTTGCTGCTTTTGCGTTTGGCTGTTGGGAGATTTACAGCACAAAGATATCTAGTTGATTTGAAGCAGTTCCGAGAAAGTCTAAACATAATCGCCACTTCTCCCTCCTGGCACTTTCCATGTGGGAGATATAGCAGGATGTATATTGGTTTTGAGGACAACTCAATGGACAGTGTAGGGAGAAAAGTTCCTGGCTCCTTGAATGCCGTTCCTGGAGACACTGCGATCAATGTGGGAGATATGTCAAGATGTGTGTTGGTTTTGAGGACGGCTCTCTGGAGAGTCTTAGCAAAGAGGTCACAGGGATAATCAGAGCAATTCTCAGAGACACTGAGAACAAGATGGACAGTTCCCTCCTGGCACTTTCCCTGTAGGAGATACCGCAAGACGTTTCTGTAGATTGGGCACAGCGCTCTGCAGGGTGTTAGCAGAGACTTTCCCGGGACAGTGAAACCCTATGTCAGAGACACTGAGAAGAAGCCCCAATGTTCCCTCCAGGCACTTTCAGTGTGGGTGCCTTCTCCACGTGGTTCCTGGTTTCCCTGCAGCGCTGAAGAGAATGTTAGCAAAGAGGTAACCGGCACAGCGAAAACAGTACTCAAAGACAGGGAGAGCAAGCTCTCTCTTGGCACTTTGGATGTGGGACATACAGCGAGATGTTTGCTGCTTTTGCGTTTGGCTGTTGGGAGATTTACAGCACAAAGATATCTAGTTGATTTGAAGCAGTTCCGAGAAAGTCTAAACATAATCGCCACTTCTCCCTCCTGGCACTTTCCATGTGGGAGATATAGCAGGATGTATATTGGTTTTGAGGACAACTCAATGGACAGTGTAGGGAGAAAAGTTCCTGGCTCCTTGAATGCCGTTCCTGGAGACACTGCGATCAATGTGGGAGATATGTCAAGATGTGTGTTGGTTTTGAGGACGGCTCTCTGGAGAGTCTTAGCAAAGAGGTCACAGGGATAATCAGAGCAATTCTCAGAGACACTGAGAACAAGATGGACAGTTCCCTCCTGGCACTTTCCCTGTAGGAGATACCGCAAGACGTTTCTGTAGATTGGGCACAGCGCTCTGCAGGGTGTTAGCAGAGACTTTCCCGGGACAGTGAAACCCTATGTCAGAGACACTGAGAAGAAGCCCCAATGTTCCCTCCAGGCACTTTCAGTGTGGGTGCCTTCTCCACGTGGTTCCTGGTTTCCCTGCAGCGCTGAAGAGAATGTTAGCAAAGAGGTAACCGGCACAGCGAAAACAGTACTCAAAGACAGGGAGAGCAAGCTCTCTCTTGGCACTTTGGATGTGGGACATACAGCGAGATGTTTGCTGCTTTTGCGTTTGGCTGTTGGGAGATTTACAGCACAAAGATATCTAGTTGATTTGAAGCAGTTCCGAGAAAGTCTAAACATAATCGCCACTTCTCCCTCCTGGCACTTTCCATGTGGGAGATATAGCAGGATGTATATTGGTTTTGAGGACAACTCAATGGACAGTGTAGGGAGAAAAGTTCCTGGCTCCTTGAATGCCGTTCCTGGAGACACTGCGATCAATGTGGGAGATATGTCAAGATGTGTGTTGGTTTTGAGGACGGCTCTCTGGAGAGTCTTAGCAAAGAGGTCACAGGGATAATCAGAGCAATTCTCAGAGACACTGAGAACAAGATGGACAGTTCCCTCCTGGCACTTTCCCTGTAGGAGATACCGCAAGACGTTTCTGTAGATTGGGCACAGCGCTCTGCAGGGTGTTAGCAGAGACTTTCCCGGGACAGTGAAACCCTATGTCAGAGACACTGAGAAGAAGCCCCAATGTTCCCTCCAGGCACTTTCAGTGTGGGTGCCTTCTCCACGTGGTTCCTGGTTTCCCTGCAGCGCTGAAGAGAATGTTAGCAAAGAGGTAACCGGCACAGCGAAAACAGTACTCAAAGACAGGGAGAGCAAGCTCTCTCTTGGCACTTTGGATGTGGGACATACAGCGAGATGTTTGCTGCTTTTGCGTTTGGCTGTTGGGAGATTTACAGCACAAAGATATCTAGTTGATTTGAAGCAGTTCCGAGAAAGTCTAAACATAATCGCCACTTCTCCCTCCTGGCACTTTCCATGTGGGAGATATAGCAGGATGTATATTGGTTTTGAGGACAACTCAATGGACAGTGTAGGGAGAAAAGTTCCTGGCTCCTTGAATGCCGTTCCTGGAGACACTGCGATCAATGAGGGAGATATGTCAAGATGTGTGTTGGTTTTGAGGACGGCTCTCTGGAGAGTCTTAGCAAAGAGGTCACAGGGATAATCAGAGCAATTCTCAGAGACACTGAGAACAAGATGGACAGTTCCCTCCTGGCACTTTCCCTGTAGGAGATACCGCAAGACGTTTCTGTAGATTGGGCACAGCGCTCTGCAGGGTGTTAGCAGAGACTTTCCCGGGACAGTGAAACCCTATGTCAGAGACACTGAGAAGAAGCCCCAATGTTCCCTCCAGGCACTTTCAGTGTGGGTGCCTTCTCCACGTGGTTCCTGGTTTCCCTGCAGCGCTGAAGAGAATGTTAGCAAAGAGGTAACCGGCACAGCGAAAACAGTACTCAAAGACAGGGAGAGCAAGCTCTCTCTTGGCACTTTGGATGTGGGACATACAGCGAGATGTTTGCTGCTTTTGCGTTTGGCTGTTGGGAGATTTACAGCACAAAGATATCTAGTTGATTTGAAGCAGTTCCGAGAAAGTCTAAACATAATCGCCACTTCTCCCTCCTGGCACTTTCCATGTGGGAGATATAGCAGGATGTATATTGGTTTTGAGGACAACTCAATGGACAGTGTAGGGAGAAAAGTTCCTGGCTCCTTGAATGCCGTTCCTGGAGACACTGCGATCAATGTGGGAGATATGTCAAGATGTGTGTTGGTTTTGAGGACGGCTCTCTGGAGAGTCTTAGCAAAGAGGTCACAGGGATAATCAGAGCAATTCTCAGAGACACTGAGAACAAGCTCGACAATTCCCTCCTGGCACTTTCCCTGTAGGAGATACCGCAAGAATTTCTGTAGATTGGGCACAGCGCTCTGCAGGGTGTTAGCAGAGACTTTCCCGGGACAGTGAAACCCTATGTCAGAGACACTGAGAAGAAGCCCCAATGTTCCCTCCAGGCACTTTCAGTGTGGGTGCCTTCTCCACGTGGTTCCTGGTTTCCCTGCAGCGCTGAAGAGAATGTTAGCAAAGAGGTAACCGGCACAGCGAAAACAGTACTCAAAGACAGGGAGAGCAAGCTCTCTCTTGGCACTTTGGATGTGGGACATACAGCGAGATGTTTGCTGCTTTTGCGTTTGGCTGTTGGGAGATTTACAGCACAAAGATATCTAGTTGATTTGAAGCAGTTCCGAGAAAGTCTAAACATAATCGCCACTTCTCCCTCCTGGCACTTTCCATGTGGGAGATATAGCAGGATGTATATTGGTTTTGAGGACAACTCAATGGACAGTGTAGGGAGAAAAGTTCCTGGCTCCTTGAATGCCGTTCCTGGAGACACTGCGATCAATGTGGGAGATATGTCAAGATGTGTGTTGGTTTTGAGGACGGCTCTCTGGAGAGTCTTAGCAAAGAGGTCACAGGGATAATCAGAGCAATTCTCAGAGACACTGAGAACAAGATGGACAGTTCCCTCCTGGCACTTTCCCTGTAGGAGATACCGCAAGACGTTTCTGTAGATTGGGCACAGCGCTCTGCAGGGTGTTAGCAGAGACTTTCCCGGGACAGTGAAACCCTATGTCAGAGACACTGAGAAGAAGCCCCAATGTTCCCTCCAGGCACTTTCAGTGTGGGTGCCTTCTCCACGTGGTTCCTGGTTTCCCTGCAGCGCTGAAGAGAATGTTAGCAAAGAGGTAACCGGCACAGCGAAAACAGTACTCAAAGACAGGGAGAGCAAGCTCTCTCTTGGCACTTTGGATGTGGGACATACAGCGAGATGTTTGCTGCTTTTGCGTTTGGCTGTTGGGAGATTTACAGCACAAAGATATCTAGTTGATTTGAAGCAGTTCCGAGAAAGTCTAAACATAATCGCCACTTCTCCCTCCTGGCACTTTCCATGTGGGAGATATAGCAGGATGTATATTGGTTTTGAGGACAACTCAATGGACAGTGTAGGGAGAAAAGTTCCTGGCTCCTTGAATGCCGTTCCTGGAGACACTGCGATCAATGAGGGAGATATGTCAAGATGTGTGTTGGTTTTGAGGACGGCTCTCTGGAGAGTCTTAGCAAAGAGGTCACAGGGATAATCAGAGCAATTCTCAGAGACACTGAGAACAAGATGGACAGTTCCCTCCTGGCACTTTCCCTGTAGGAGATACCGCAAGACGTTTCTGTAGATTGGGCACAGCGCTCTGCAGGGTGTTAGCAGAGACTTTCCCGGGACAGTGAAACCCTATGTCAGAGACACTGAGAAGAAGCCCCAATGTTCCCTCCAGGCACTTTCAGTGTGGGTGCCTTCTCCACGTGGTTCCTGGTTTCCCTGCAGCGCTGAAGAGAATGTTAGCAAAGAGGTAACCGGCACAGCGAAAACAGTACTCAAAGACAGGGAGAGCAAGCTCTCTCTTGGCACTTTGGATGTGGGACATACAGCGAGATGTTTGCTGCTTTTGCGTTTGGCTGTTGGGAGATTTACAGCACAAAGATATCTAGTTGATTTGAAGCAGTTCCGAGAAAGTCTAAACATAATCGCCACTTCTCCCTCCTGGCACTTTCCATGTGGGAGATATAGCAGGATGTATATTGGTTTTGAGGACAACTCAATGGACAGTGTAGGGAGAAAAGTTCCTGGCTCCTTGAATGCCGTTCCTGGAGACACTGCGATCAATGTGGGAGATATGTCAAGATGTGTGTTGGTTTTGAGGACGGCTCTCTGGAGAGTCTTAGCAAAGAGGTCACAGGGATAATCAGAGCAATTCTCAGAGACACTGAGAACAAGATGGACAGTTCCCTCCTGGCACTTTCCCTGTAGGAGATACCGCAAGACGTTTCTGTAGATTGGGCACAGCGCTCTGCAGGGTGTTAGCAGAGACTTTCCCGGGACAGTGAAACCCTATGTCAGAGACACTGAGAAGAAGCCCCAATGTTCCCTCCAGGCACTTTCAGTGTGGGTGCCTTCTCCACGTGGTTCCTGGTTTCCCTGCAGCGCTGAAGAGAATGTTAGCAAAGAGGTAACCGGCACAGCGAAAACAGTACTCAAAGACAGGGAGAGCAAGCTCTCTCTTGGCACTTTGGATGTGGGACATACAGCGAGATGTTTGCTGCTTTTGCGTTTGGCTGTTGGGAGATTTACAGCACAAAGATATCTAGTTGATTTGAAGCAGTTCCGAGAAAGTCTAAACATAATCGCCACTTCTCCCTCCTGGCACTTTCCATGTGGGAGATATAGCAGGATGTATATTGGTTTTGAGGACAACTCAATGGACAGTGTAGGGAGAAAAGTTCCTGGCTCCTTGAATGCCGTTCCTGGAGACACTGCGATCAATGAGGGAGATATGTCAAGATGTGTGTTGGTTTTGAGGACGGCTCTCTGGAGAGTCTTAGCAAAGAGGTCACAGGGATAATCAGAGCAATTCTCAGAGACACTGAGAACAAGATGGACAGTTCCCTCCTGGCACTTTCCCTGTAGGAGATACCGCAAGACGTTTCTGTAGATTGGGCACAGCGCTCTGCAGGGTGTTAGCAGAGACTTTCCCGGGACAGTGAAACCCTATGTCAGAGACACTGAGAAGAAGCCCCAATGTTCCCTCCAGGCACTTTCAGTGTGGGTGCCTTCTCCACGTGGTTCCTGGTTTCCCTGCAGCGCTGAAGAGAATGTTAGCAAAGAGGTAACCGGCACAGCGAAAACAGTACTCAAAGACAGGGAGAGCAAGCTCTCTCTTGGCACTTTGGATGTGGGACATACAGCGAGATGTTTGCTGCTTTTGCGTTTGGCTGTTGGGAGATTTACAGCACAAAGATATCTAGTTGATTTGAAGCAGTTCCGAGAAAGTCTAAACATAATCGCCACTTCTCCCTCCTGGCACTTTCCATGTGGGAGATATAGCAGGATGTATATTGGTTTTGAGGACAACTCAATGGACAGTGTAGGGAGAAAAGTTCCTGGCTCCTTGAATGCCGTTCCTGGAGACACTGCGATCAATGTGGGAGATATGTCAAGATGTGTGTTGGTTTTGAGGACGGCTCTCTGGAGAGTCTTAGCAAAGAGGTCACAGGGATAATCAGAGCAATTCTCAGAGACACTGAGAACAAGATGGACAGTTCCCTCCTGGCACTTTCCCTGTAGGAGATACCGCAAGACGTTTCTGTAGATTGGGCACAGCGCTCTGCAGGGTGTTAGCAGAGACTTTCCCGGGACAGTGAAACCCTATGTCAGAGACACTGAGAAGAAGCCCCAATGTTCCCTCCAGGCACTTTCAGTGTGGGTGCCTTCTCCACGTGGTTCCTGGTTTCCCTGCAGCGCTGAAGAGAATGTTAGCAAAGAGGTAACCGGCACAGCGAAAACAGTACTCAAAGACAGGGAGAGCAAGCTCTCTCTTGGCACTTTGGATGTGGGACATACAGCGAGATGTTTGCTGCTTTTGCGTTTGGCTGTTGGGAGATTTACAGCACAAAGATATCTAGTTGATTTGAAGCAGTTCCGAGAAAGTCTAAACATAATCGCCACTTCTCCCTCCTGGCACTTTCCATGTGGGAGATATAGCAGGATGTATATTGGTTTTGAGGACAACTCAATGGACAGTGTAGGGAGAAAAGTTCCTGGCTCCTTGAATGCCGTTCCTGGAGACACTGCGATCAATGTGGGAGATATGTCAAGATGTGTGTTGGTTTTGAGGACGGCTCTCTGGAGAGTCTTAGCAAAGAGGTCACAGGGATAATCAGAGCAATTCTCAGAGACACTGAGAACAAGCTCGACAATTCCCTCCTGGCACTTTCCCTGTAGGAGATACCGCAAGACGTTTCTGTAGATTGGGCACAGCGCTCTGCAGGGTGTTAGCAGAGACTTTCCCGGGACAGTGAAACCCTATGTCAGAGACACTGAGAAGAAGCCCCAATGTTCCCTCCAGGCACTTTCAGTGTGGGTGCCTTCTCCACGTGGTTCCTGGTTTCCCTGCAGCGCTGAAGAGAATGTTAGCAAAGAGGTAACCGGCACAGCGAAAACAGTACTCAAAGACAGGGAGAGCAAGCTCTCTCTTGGCACTTTGGATGTGGGACATACAGCGAGATGTTTGCTGCTTTTGCGTTTGGCTGTTGGGAGATTTACAGCACAAAGATATCTAGTTGATTTGAAGCAGTTCCGAGAAAGTCTAAACATAATCGCCACTTCTCCCTCCTGGCACTTTCCATGTGGGAGATATAGCAGGATGTATATTGGTTTTGAGGACAACTCAATGGACAGTGTAGGGAGAAAAGTTCCTGGCTCCTTGAATGCCGTTCCTGGAGACACTGCGATCAATGTGGGAGATATGTCAAGATGTGTGTTGGTTTTGAGGACGGCTCTCTGGAGAGTCTTAGCAAAGAGGTCACAGGGATAATCAGAGCAATTCTCAGAGACACTGAGAACAAGCTCGACAGTTCCCTCCTGGCACTTTCCCTGTAGGAGATACCGCAAGACGTTTCTGTAGATTGGGCACAGCGCTCTGCAGGGTGTTAGCAGAGACTTTCCCGGGACAGTGAAACCCTATGTCAGAGACACTGAGAAGAAGCCCCAATGTTCCCTCCAGGCACTTTCAGTGTGGGTGCCTTCTCCACGTGGTTCCTGGTTTCCCTGCAGCGCTGAAGAGAATGTTAGCAAAGAGGTAACCGGCACAGCGAAAACAGTACTCAAAGACAGGGAGAGCAAGCTCTCTCTTGGCACTTTGGATGTGGGACATACAGCGAGATGTTTGCTGCTTTTGCGTTTGGCTGTTGGGAGATTTACAGCACAAAGATATCTAGTTGATTTGAAGCAGTTCCGAGAAAGTCTAAACATAATCGCCACTTCTCCCTCCTGGCACTTTCCATGTGGGAGATATAGCAGGATGTATATTGGTTTTGAGGACAACTCAATGGACAGTGTAGGGAGAAAAGTTCCTGGCTCCTTGAATGCCGTTCCTGGAGACACTGCGATCAATGAGGGAGATATGTCAAGATGTGTGTTGGTTTTGAGGACGGCTCTCTGGAGAGTCTTAGCAAAGAGGTCACAGGGATAATCAGAGCAATTCTCAGAGACACTGAGAACAAGATGGACAGTTCCCTCCTGGCACTTTCCCTGTAGGCGATACCGCAAGACGTTTCTGTAGATTGGGCACAGCGCTCTGCAGGGTGTTAGCAGAGACTTTCCCGGGACAGTGAAACCCTATGTCAGAGACACTGAGAAGAAGCCCCAATGTTCCCTCCAGGCACTTTCAGTGTGGGTGCCTTCTCCACGTGGTTCCTGGTTTCCCTGCAGCGCTGAAGAGAATGTTAGCAAAGAGGTAACCGGCACAGCGAAAACAGTACTCAAAGACAGGGAGAGCAAGCTCTCTCTTGGCACTTTGGATGTGGGACATACAGCGAGATGTTTGCTGCTTTTGCGTTTGGCTGTTGGGAGATTTACAGCACAAAGATATCTAGTTGATTTGAAGCAGTTCCGAGAAAGTCTAAACATAATCGCCACTTCTCCCTCCTGGCACTTTCCATGTGGGAGATATAGCAGGATGTATATTGGTTTTGAGGACAACTCAATGGACAGTGTAGGGAGAAAAGTTCCTGGCTCCTTGAATGCCGTTCCTGGAGACACTGCGATCAATGTGGGAGATATGTCAAGATGTGTGTTGGTTTTGAGGACGGCTCTCTGGAGAGTCTTAGCAAAGAGGTCACAGGGATAATCAGAGCAATTCTCAGAGACACTGAGAACAAGATGGACAGTTCCCTCCTGGCACTTTCCCTGTAGGAGATACCGCAAGACGTTTCTGTAGATTGGGCACAGCGCTCTGCAGGGTGTTAGCAGAGACTTTCCCGGGACAGTGAAACCCTATGTCAGAGACACTGAGAAGAAGCCCCAATGTTCCCTCCAGGCACTTTCAGTGTGGGTGCCTTCTCCACGTGGTTCCTGGTTTCCCTGCAGCGCTGAAGAGAATGTTAGCAAAGAGGTAACCGGCACAGCGAAAACAGTACTCAAAGACAGGGAGAGCAAGCTCTCTCTTGGCACTTTGGATGTGGGACATACAGCGAGATGTTTGCTGCTTTTGCGTTTGGCTGTTGGGAGATTTACAGCACAAAGATATCTAGTTGATTTGAAGCAGTTCCGAGAAAGTCTAAACATAATCGCCACTTCTCCCTCCTGGCACTTTCCATGTGGGAGATATAGCAGGATGTATATTGGTTTTGAGGACAACTCAATGGACAGTGTAGGGAGAAAAGTTCCTGGCTCCTTGAATGCCGTTCCTGGAGACACTGCGATCAATGAGGGAGATATGTCAAGATGTGTGTTGGTTTTGAGGACGGCTCTCTGGAGAGTCTTAGCAAAGAGGTCACAGGGATAATCAGAGCAATTCTCAGAGACACTGAGAACAAGATGGACAGTTCCCTCCTGGCACTTTCCCTGTAGGAGATACCGCAAGACGTTTCTGTAGATTGGGCACAGCGCTCTGCAGGGTGTTAGCAGAGACTTTCCCGGGACAGTGAAACCCTATGTCAGAGACACTGAGAAGAAGCCCCAATGTTCCCTCCAGGCACTTTCAGTGTGGGTGCCTTCTCCACGTGGTTCCTGGTTTCCCTGCAGCGCTGAAGAGAATGTTAGCAAAGAGGTAACCGGCACAGCGAAAACAGTACTCAAAGACAGGGAGAGCAAGCTCTCTCTTGGCACTTTGGATGTGGGACATACAGCGAGATGTTTGCTGCTTTTGCGTTTGGCTGTTGGGAGATTTACAGCACAAAGATATCTAGTTGATTTGAAGCAGTTCCGAGAAAGTCTAAACATAATCGCCACTTCTCCCTCCTGGCACTTTCCATGTGGGAGATATAGCAGGATGTATATTGGTTTTGAGGACAACTCAATGGACAGTGTAGGGAGAAAAGTTCCTGGCTCCTTGAATGCCGTTCCTGGAGACACTGCGATCAATGTGGGAGATATGTCAAGATGTGTGTTGGTTTTGAGGACGGCTCTCTGGAGAGTCTTAGCAAAGAGGTCACAGGGATAATCAGAGCAATTCTCAGAGACACTGAGAACAAGATGGACAGTTCCCTCCTGGCACTTTCCCTGTAGGAGATACCGCAAGACGTTTCTGTAGATTGGGCACAGCGCTCTGCAGGGTGTTAGCAGAGACTTTCCCGGGACAGTGAAACCCTATGTCAGAGACACTGAGAAGAAGCCCCAATGTTCCCTCCAGGCACTTTCAGTGTGGGTGCCTTCTCCACGTGGTTCCTGGTTTCCCTGCAGCGCTGAAGAGAATGTTAGCAAAGAGGTAACCGGCACAGCGAAAACAGTACTCAAAGACAGGGAGAGCAAGCTCTCTCTTGGCACTTTGGATGTGGGACATACAGCGAGATGTTTGCTGCTTTTGCGTTTGGCTGTTGGGAGATTTACAGCACAAAGATATCTAGTTGATTTGAAGCAGTTCCGAGAAAGTCTAAACATAATCGCCACTTCTCCCTCCTGGCACTTTCCATGTGGGAGATATAGCAGGATGTATATTGGTTTTGAGGACAACTCAATGGACAGTGTAGGGAGAAAAGTTCCTGGCTCCTTGAATGCCGTTCCTGGAGACACTGCGATCAATGTGGGAGATATGTCAAGATGTGTGTTGGTTTTGAGGACGGCTCTCTGGAGAGTCTTAGCAAAGAGGTCACAGGGATAATCAGAGCAATTCTCAGAGACACTGAGAACAAGATGGACAGTTCCCTCCTGGCACTTTCCCTGTAGGCGATACCGCAAGACGTTTCTGTAGATTGGGCACAGCGCTCTGCAGGGTGTTAGCAGAGACTTTCCCGGGACAGTGAAACCCTATGTCAGAGACACTGAGAAGAAGCCCCAATGTTCCCTCCAGGCACTTTCAGTGTGGGTGCCTTCTCCACGTGGTTCCTGGTTTCCCTGCAGCGCTGAAGAGAATGTTAGCAAAGAGGTAACCGGCACAGCGAAAACAGTACTCAAAGACAGGGAGAGCAAGCTCTCTCTTGGCACTTTGGATGTGGGACATACAGCGAGATGTTTGCTGCTTTTGCGTTTGGCTGTTGGGAGATTTACAGCACAAAGATATCTAGTTGATTTGAAGCAGTTCCGAGAAAGTCTAAACATAATCGCCACTTCTCCCTCCTGGCACTTTCCATGTGGGAGATATAGCAGGATGTATATTGGTTTTGAGGACAACTCAATGGACAGTGTAGGGAGAAAAGTTCCTGGCTCCTTGAATGCCGTTCCTGGAGACACTGCGATCAATGAGGGAGATATGTCAAGATGTGTGTTGGTTTTGAGGACGGCTCTCTGGAGAGTCTTAGCAAAGAGGTCACAGGGATAATCAGAGCAATTCTCAGAGACACTGAGAACAAGCTCGACAATTCCCTCCTGGCACTTTCCCTGTAGGAGATACCGCAAGACGTTTCTGTAGATTGGGCACAGCGCTCTGCAGGGTGTTAGCAGAGACTTTCCCGGGACAGTGAAACCCTATGTCAGAGACACTGAGAAGAAGCCCCAATGTTCCCTCCAGGCACTTTCAGTGTGGGTGCCTTCTCCACGTGGTTCCTGGTTTCCCTGCAGCGCTGAAGAGAATGTTAGCAAAGAGGTAACCGGCACAGCGAAAACAGTACTCAAAGACAGGGAGAGCAAGCTCTCTCTTGGCACTTTGGATGTGGGACATACAGCGAGATGTTTGCTGCTTTTGCGTTTGGCTGTTGGGAGATTTACAGCACAAAGATATCTAGTTGATTTGAAGCAGTTCCGAGAAAGTCTAAACATAATCGCCACTTCTCCCTCCTGGCACTTTCCATGTGGGAGATATAGCAGGATGTATATTGGTTTTGAGGACAACTCAATGGACAGTGTAGGGAGAAAAGTTCCTGGCTCCTTGAATGCCGTTCCTGGAGACACTGCGATCAATGTGGGAGATATGTCAAGATGTGTGTTGGTTTTGAGGACGGCTCTCTGGAGAGTCTTAGCAAAGAGGTCACAGGGATAATCAGAGCAATTCTCAGAGACACTGAGAACAAGATGGACAGTTCCCTCCTGGCACTTTCCCTGTAGGCGATACCGCAAGACGTTTCTGTAGATTGGGCACAGCGCTCTGCAGGGTGTTAGCAGAGACTTTCCCGGGACAGTGAAACCCTATGTCAGAGACACTGAGAAGAAGCCCCAATGTTCCCTCCAGGCACTTTCAGTGTGGGTGCCTTCTCCACGTGGTTCCTGGTTTCCCTGCAGCGCTGAAGAGAATGTTAGCAAAGAGGTAACCGGCACAGCGAAAACAGTACTCAAAGACAGGGAGAGCAAGCTCTCTCTTGGCACTTTGGATGTGGGACATACAGCGAGATGTTTGCTGCTTTTGCGTTTGGCTGTTGGGAGATTTACAGCACAAAGATATCTAGTTGATTTGAAGCAGTTCCGAGAAAGTCTAAACATAATCGCCACTTCTCCCTCCTGGCACTTTCCATGTGGGAGATATAGCAGGATGTATATTGGTTTTGAGGACAACTCAATGGACAGTGTAGGGAGAAAAGTTCCTGGCTCCTTGAATGCCGTTCCTGGAGACACTGCGATCAATGAGGGAGATATGTCAAGATGTGTGTTGGTTTTGAGGACGGCTCTCTGGAGAGTCTTAGCAAAGAGGTCACAGGGATAATCAGAGCAATTCTCAGAGACACTGAGAACAAGATGGACAGTTCCCTCCTGGCACTTTCCCTGTAGGAGATACCGCAAGACGTTTCTGTAGATTGGGCACAGCGCTCTGCAGGGTGTTAGCAGAGACTTTCCCGGGACAGTGAAACCCTATGTCAGAGACACTGAGAAGAAGCCCCAATGTTCCCTCCAGGCACTTTCAGTGTGGGTGCCTTCTCCACGTGGTTCCTGGTTTCCCTGCAGCGCTGAAGAGAATGTTAGCAAAGAGGTAACCGGCACAGCGAAAACAGTACTCAAAGACAGGGAGAGCAAGCTCTCTCTTGGCACTTTGGATGTGGGACATACAGCGAGATGTTTGCTGCTTTTGCGTTTGGCTGTTGGGAGATTTACAGCACAAAGATATCTAGTTGATTTGAAGCAGTTCCGAGAAAGTCTAAACATAATCGCCACTTCTCCCTCCTGGCACTTTCCATGTGGGAGATATAGCAGGATGTATATTGGTTTTGAGGACAACTCAATGGACAGTGTAGGGAGAAAAGTTCCTGGCTCCTTGAATGCCGTTCCTGGAGACACTGCGATCAATGTGGGAGATATGTCAAGATGTGTGTTGGTTTTGAGGACGGCTCTCTGGAGAGTCTTAGCAAAGAGGTCACAGGGATAATCAGAGCAATTCTCAGAGACACTGAGAACAAGATGGACAGTTCCCTCCTGGCACTTTCCCTGTAGGAGATACCGCAAGACGTTTCTGTAGATTGGGCACAGCGCTCTGCAGGGTGTTAGCAGAGACTTTCCCGGGACAGTGAAACCCTATGTCAGAGACACTGAGAAGAAGCCCCAATGTTCCCTCCAGGCACTTTCAGTGTGGGTGCCTTCTCCACGTGGTTCCTGGTTTCCCTGCAGCGCTGAAGAGAATGTTAGCAAAGAGGTAACCGGGACAGTGAAAACAGTACTCAAAGAGAGGGAGAGCAAGCTCTCTCTTGGCACTTTGGATGTGGGACATACAGCGAGATGTTTGCTGCTTTTGCGTTTGGCTGTTGGGAGATTTACAGCACAAAGATATCTAGTTGATTTGAAGCAGTTCCGAGAAAGTCTAAACATAATCGCCACTTCTCCCTCCTGGCACTTTCCATGTGGGAGATATAGCAGGATGTATATTGGTTTTGAGGACAACTCAATGGACAGTGTAGGGAGAAAAGTTCCTGGCTCCTTGAATGCCGTTCCTGGAGACACTGCGATCAATGTGGGAGATATGTCAAGATGTGTGTTGGTTTTGAGGACGGCTCTCTGGAGAGTCTTAGCAAAGAGGTCACAGGGATAATCAGAGCAATTCTCAGAGACACTGAGAACAAGATGGACAGTTCCCTCCTGGCACTTTCCCTGTAGGAGATACCGCAAGACGTTTCTGTAGATTGGGCACAGCGCTCTGCAGGGTGTTAGCAGAGACTTTCCCGGGACAGTGAAACCCTATGTCAGAGACACTGAGAAGAAGCCCCAATGTTCCCTCCAGGCACTTTCAGTGTGGGTGCCTTCTCCACGTGGTTCCTGGTTTCCCTGCAGCGCTGAAGAGAATGTTAGCAAAGAGGTAACCGGCACAGCGAAAACAGTACTCAAAGACAGGGAGAGCAAGCTCTCTCTTGGCACTTTGGATGTGGGACATACAGCGAGATGTTTGCTGCTTTTGCGTTAAGCTGTTGGGAGATTTACAGCACAAAGATATCTAGTTGATTTGAAGCAGTTCCGAGAAAGTCTAAACATAATCGCCACTTCTCCCTCCTGGCACTTTCCATGTGGGAGATATAGCAGGATGTATATTGGTTTTGAGGACAACTCAATGGACAGTGTAGGGAGAAAAGTTCCTGGCTCCTTGAATGCCGTTCCTGGAGACACTGCGATCAATGAGGGAGATATGTCAAGATGTGTGTTGGTTTTGAGGACGGCTCTCTGGAGAGTCTTAGCAAAGAGGTCACAGGGATAATCAGAGCAATTCTCAGAGACACTGAGAACAAGATGGACAGTTCCCTCCTGGCACTTTCCCTGTAGGAGATACCGCAAGACGTTTCTGTAGATTGGGCACAGCGCTCTGCAGGGTGTTAGCAGAGACTTTCCCGGGACAGTGAAACCCTATGTCAGAGACACTGAGAAGAAGCCCCAATGTTCCCTCCAGGCACTTTCAGTGTGGGTGCCTTCTGCACGTGGTTCCTGGTTTCCCTGCAGCGCTGAAGAGAATGTTAGCAAAGAGGTAACCGGCACAGCGAAAACAGTACTCAAAGAGAGGGAGAGCAAGCTCTCTCTTGGCACTTTGGATGTGGGACATACAGCGAGATGTTTGCTGCTTTTGCGTTTGGCTGTTGGGAGATTTACAGCACAAAGATATCTAGTTGATTTGAAGCAGTTCCGAGAAAGTCTAAACATAATCGCCACTTCTCCCTCCTGGCACTTTCCATGTGGGAGATATAGCAGGATGTATATTGGTTTTGAGGACAACTCAATGGACAGTGTAGGGAGAAAAGTTCCTGGCTCCTTGAATGCCGTTCCTGGAGACACTGCGATCAATGTGGGAGATATGTCAAGATGTGTGTTGGTTTTGAGGACGGCTCTCTGGAGAGTCTTAGCAAAGAGGTCACAGGGATAATCAGAGCAATTCTCAGAGACACTGAGAACAAGATGGACAGTTCCCTCCTGGCACTTTCCCTGTAGGAGATACCGCAAGACGTTTCTGTAGATTGGGCACAGCGCTCTGCAGGGTGTTAGCAGAGACTTTCCCGGGACAGTGAAACCCTATGTCAGAGACACTGAGAAGAAGCCCCAATGTTCCCTCCAGGCACTTTCAGTGTGGGTGCCTTCTCCACGTGGTTCCTGGTTTCCCTGCAGCGCTGAAGAGAATGTTAGCAAAGAGGTAACCGGCACAGCGAAAACAGTACTCAAAGACAGGGAGAGCAAGCTCTCTCTTGGCACTTTGGATGTGGGACATACAGCGAGATGTTTGCTGCTTTTGCGTTTGGCTGTTGGGAGATTTACAGCACAAAGATATCTAGTTGATTTGAAGCAGTTCCGAGAAAGTCTAAACATAATCGCCACTTCTCCCTCCTGGCACTTTCCATGTGGGAGATATAGCAGGATGTATATTGGTTTTGAGGACAACTCAATGGACAGTGTAGGGAGAAAAGTTCCTGGCTCCTTGAATGCCGTTCCTGGAGACACTGCGATCAATGAGGGAGATATGTCAAGATGTGTGTTGGTTTTGAGGACGGCTCTCTGGAGAGTCTTAGCAAAGAGGTCACAGGGATAATCAGAGCAATTCTCAGAGACACTGAGAACAAGATGGACAGTTCCCTCCTGGCACTTTCCCTGTAGGAGATACCGCAAGACGTTTCTGTAGATTGGGCACAGCGCTCTGCAGGGTGTTAGCAGAGACTTTCCCGGGACAGTGAAACCCTATGTCAGAGACACTGAGAAGAAGCCCCAATGTTCCCTCCAGGCACTTTCAGTGTGGGTGCCTTCTCCACGTGGTTCCTGGTTTCCCTGCAGCGCTGAAGAGAATGTTAGCAAAGAGGTAACCGGCACAGCGAAAACAGTACTCAAAGACAGGGAGAGCAAGCTCTCTCTTGGCACTTTGGATGTGGGACATACAGCGAGATGTTTGCTGCTTTTGCGTTTGGCTGTTGGGAGATTTACAGCACAAAGATATCTAGTTGATTTGAAGCAGTTCCGAGAAAGTCTAAACATAATCGCCACTTCTCCCTCCTGGCACTTTCCATGTGGGAGATATAGCAGGATGTATATTGGTTTTGAGGACAACTCAATGGACAGTGTAGGGAGAAAAGTTCCTGGCTCCTTGAATGCCGTTCCTGGAGACACTGCGATCAATGAGGGAGATATGTCAAGATGTGTGTTGGTTTTGAGGACGGCTCTCTGGAGAGTCTTAGCAAAGAGGTCACAGGGATAATCAGAGCAATTCTCAGAGACACTGAGAACAAGATGGACAGTTCCCTCCTGGCACTTTCCCTGTAGGAGATACCGCAAGACGTTTCTGTAGATTGGGCACAGCGCTCTGCAGGGTGTTAGCAGAGACTTTCCCGGGACAGTGAAACCCTATGTCAGAGACACTGAGAAGAAGCCCCAATGTTCCCTCCAGGCACTTTCAGTGTGGGTGCCTTCTCCACGTGGTTCCTGGTTTCCCTGCAGCGCTGAAGAGAATGTTAGCAAAGAGGTAACCGGCACAGCGAAAACAGTACTCAAAGACAGGGAGAGCAAGCTCTCTCTTGGCACTTTGGATGTGGGACATACAGCGAGATGTTTGCTGCTTTTGCGTTTGGCTGTTGGGAGATTTACAGCACAAAGATATCTAGTTGATTTGAAGCAGTTCCGAGAAAGTCTAAACATAATCGCCACTTCTCCCTCCTGGCACTTTCCATGTGGGAGATATAGCAGGATGTATATTGGTTTTGAGGACAACTCAATGGACAGTGTAGGGAGAAAAGTTCCTGGCTCCTTGAATGCCGTTCCTGGAGACACTGCGATCAATGTGGGAGATATGTCAAGATGTGTGTTGGTTTTGAGGACGGCTCTCTGGAGAGTCTTAGCAAAGAGGTCACAGGGATAATCAGAGCAATTCTCAGAGACACTGAGAACAAGCTCGACAGTTCCCTCCTGGCACTTTCCCTGTAGGAGATACCGCAAGACGTTTCTGTAGATTGGGCACAGCGCTCTGCAGGGTGTTAGCAGAGACTTTCCCGGGACAGTGAAACCCTATGTCAGAGACACTGAGAAGAAGCCCCAATGTTCCCTCCAGGCACTTTCAGTGTGGGTGCCTTCTCCACGTGGTTCCTGGTTTCCCTGCAGCGCTGAAGAGAATGTTAGCAAAGAGGTAACCGGCACAGCGAAAACAGTACTCAAAGACAGGGAGAGCAAGCTCTCTCTTGGCACTTTGGATGTGGGACATACAGCGAGATGTTTGCTGCTTTTGCGTTTGGCTGTTGGGAGATTTACAGCACAAAGATATCTAGTTGATTTGAAGCAGTTCCGAGAAAGTCTAAACATAATCGCCACTTCTCCCTCCTGGCACTTTCCATGTGGGAGATATAGCAGGATGTATATTGGTTTTGAGGACAACTCAATGGACAGTGTAGGGAGAAAAGTTCCTGGCTCCTTGAATGCCGTTCCTGGAGACACTGCGAACAATGAGGGAGATATGTCAAGATGTGTGTTGGTTTTGAGGACGGCTCTCTGGAGAGTCTTAGCAAAGAGGTCACAGGGATAATCAGAGCAATTCTCAGAGACACTGAGAACAAGATGGACAGTTCCCTCCTGGCACTTTCCCTGTAGGAGATACCGCAAGACGTTTCTGTAGATTGGGCACAGCGCTCTGCAGGGTGTTAGCAGAGACTTTCCCGGGACAGTGAAACCCTATGTCAGAGACACTGAGAAGAAGCCCCAATGTTCCCTCCAGGCACTTTCAGTGTGGGTGCCTTCTCCACGTGGTTCCTGGTTTCCCTGCAGCGCTGAAGAGAATGTTAGCAAAGAGGTAACCGGCACAGCGAAAACAGTACTCAAAGACAGGGAGAGCAAGCTCTCTCTTGGCACTTTGGATGTGGGACATACAGCGAGATGTTTGCTGCTTTTGCGTTTGGCTGTTGGGAGATTTACAGCACAAAGATATCTAGTTGATTTGAAGCAGTTCCGAGAAAGTCTAAACATAATCGCCACTTCTCCCTCCTGGCACTTTCCATGTGGGAGATATAGCAGGATGTATATTGGTTTTGAGGACAACTCGATGGACAGTGTAGGGAGAAAAGTTCCTGGCTCCTTGAATGCCGTTCCTGGAGACACTGCGATCAATGTGGGAGATATGTCAAGATGTGTGTTGGTTTTGAGGACGGCTCTCTGGAGAGTCTTAGCAAAGAGGTCACAGGGATAATCAGAGCAATTCTCAGAGACACTGAGAACAAGCTCGACAGTTCCCTCCTGGCACTTTCCCTGTAGGAGATACCGCAAGACGTTTCTGTAGATTGGGCACAGCGCTCTGCAGGGTGTTAGCAGAGACTTTCCCGGGACAGTGAAACCCTATGTCAGAGACACTGAGAAAAAGCCCCAATGTTCCCTCCAGGCACTTTCAGTGTGGGTGCCTTCTCCACGTGGTTCCTGGTTTCCCTGCAGCGCTGAAGAGAATGTTAGCAAAGAGGTAACCGGCACAGCGAAAACAGTACTCAAAGACAGGGAGAGCAAGCTCTCTCTTGGCACTTTGGATGTGGGACATACAGCGAGATGTTTGCTGCTTTTGCGTTTGGCTGTTGGGAGATTTACAGCACAAAGATATCTAGTTGATTTGAAGCAGTTCCGAGAAAGTCTAAACATAATCGCCACTTCTCCCTCCTGGCACTTTCCATGTGGGAGATATAGCAGGATGTATATTGGTTTTGAGGACAACTCAATGGACAGTGTAGGGAGAAAAGTTCCTGGCTCCTTGAATGCCGTTCCTGGAGACACTGCGATCAATGAGGGAGATATGTCAAGATGTGTGTTGGTTTTGAGGACGGCTCTCTGGAGAGTCTTAGCAAAGAGGTCACAGGGATAATCAGAGCAATTCTCAGAGACACTGAGAACAAGATGGACAGTTCCCTCCTGGCACTTTCCCTGTAGGAGATACCGCAAGACGTTTCTGTAGATTGGGCACAGCGCTCTGCAGGGTGTTAGCAGAGACTTTCCCGGGACAGTGAAACCCTATGTCAGAGACACTGAGAAGAAGCCCCAATGTTCCCTCCAGGCACTTTCAGTGTGGGTGCCTTCTCCACGTGGTTCCTGGTTTCCCTGCAGCGCTGAAGAGAATGTTAGCAAAGAGGTAACCGGCACAGCGAAAACAGTACTCAAAGACAGGGAGAGCAAGCTCTCTCTTGGCACTTTGGATGTGGGACATACAGCGAGATGTTTGCTGCTTTTGCGTTTGGCTGTTGGGAGATTTACAGCACAAAGATATCTAGTTGATTTGAAGCAGTTCCGAGAAAGTCTAAACATAATCGCCACTTCTCCCTCCTGGCACTTTCCATGTGGGAGATATAGCAGGATGTATATTGGTTTTGAGGACAACTCAATGGACAGTGTAGGGAGAAAAGTTCCTGGCTCCTTGAATGCCGTTCCTGGAGACACTGCGAACAATGAGGGAGATATGTCAAGATGTGTGTTGGTTTTGAGGACGGCTCTCTGGAGAGTCTTAGCAAAGAGGTCACAGGGATAATCAGAGCAATTCTCAGAGACACTGAGAACAAGATGGACAGTTCCCTCCTGGCACTTTCCCTGTAGGAGATACCGCAAGACGTTTCTGTAGATTGGGCACAGCGCTCTGCAGGGTGTTAGCAGAGACTTTCCCGGGACAGTGAAACCCTATGTCAGAGACACTGAGAAGAAGCCCCAATGTTCCCTCCAGGCACTTTCAGTGTGGGTGCCTTCTCCACGTGGTTCCTGGTTTCCCTGCAGCGCTGAAGAGAATGTTAGCAAAGAGGTAACCGGCACAGCGAAAACAGTACTCAAAGACAGGGAGAGCAAGCTCTCTCTTGGCACTTTGGATGTGGGACATACAGCGAGATGTTTGCTGCTTTTGCGTTTGGCTGTTGGGAGATTTACAGCACAAAGATATCTAGTTGATTTGAAGCAGTTCCGAGAAAGTCTAAACATAATCGCCACTTCTCCCTCCTGGCACTTTCCATGTGGGAGATATAGCAGGATGTATATTGGTTTTGAGGACAACTCGATGGACAGTGTAGGGAGAAAAGTTCCTGGCTCCTTGAATGCCGTTCCTGGAGACACTGCGATCAATGTGGGAGATATGTCAAGATGTGTGTTGGTTTTGAGGACGGCTCTCTGGAGAGTCTTAGCAAAGAGGTCACAGGGATAATCAGAGCAATTCTCAGAGACACTGAGAACAAGCTCGACAGTTCCCTCCTGGCACTTTCCCTGTAGGAGATACCGCAAGACGTTTCTGTAGATTGGGCACAGCGCTCTGCAGGGTGTTAGCAGAGACTTTCCCGGGACAGTGAAACCCTATGTCAGAGACACTGAGAAAAAGCCCCAATGTTCCCTCCAGGCACTTTCAGTGTGGGTGCCTTCTCCACGTGGTTCCTGGTTTCCCTGCAGCGCTGAAGAGAATGTTAGCAAAGAGGTAACCGGCACAGCGAAAACAGTACTCAAAGACAGGGAGAGCAAGCTCTCTCTTGGCACTTTGGATGTGGGACATACAGCGAGATGTTTGCTGCTTTTGCGTTTGGCTGTTGGGAGATTTACAGCACAAAGATATCTAGTTGATTTGAAGCAGTTCCGAGAAAGTCTAAACATAATCGCCACTTCTCCCTCCTGGCACTTTCCATGTGGGAGATATAGCAGGATGTATATTGGTTTTGAGGACAACTCAATGGACAGTGTAGGGAGAAAAGTTCCTGGCTCCTTGAATGCCGTTCCTGGAGACACTGCGATCAATGAGGGAGATATGTCAAGATGTGTGTTGGTTTTGAGGACGGCTCTCTGGAGAGTCTTAGCAAAGAGGTCACAGGGATAATCAGAGCAATTCTCAGAGACACTGAGAACAAGATGGACAGTTCCCTCCTGGCACTTTCCCTGTAGGAGATACCGCAAGACGTTTCTGTAGATTGGGCACAGCGCTCTGCAGGGTGTTAGCAGAGACTTTCCCGGGACAGTGAAACCCTATGTCAGAGACACTGAGAAGAAGCCCCAATGTTCCCTCCAGGCACTTTCAGTGTGGGTGCCTTCTCCACGTGGTTCCTGGTTTCCCTGCAGCGCTGAAGAGAATGTTAGCAAAGAGGTAACCGGCACAGCGAAAACAGTACTCAAAGACAGGGAGAGCAAGCTCTCTCTTGGCACTTTGGATGTGGGACATACAGCGAGATGTTTGCTGCTTTTGCGTTTGGCTGTTGGGAGATTTACAGCACAAAGATATCTAGTTGATTTGAAGCAGTTCCGAGAAAGTCTAAACATAATCGCCACTTCTCCCTCCTGGCACTTTCCATGTGGGAGATATAGCAGGATGTATATTGGTTTTGAGGACAACTCAATGGACAGTGTAGGGAGAAAAGTTCCTGGCTCCTTGAATGCCGTTCCTGGAGACACTGCGATCAATGTGGGAGATATGTCAAGATGTGTGTTGGTTTTGAGGACGGCTCTCTGGAGAGTCTTAGCAAAGAGGTCACAGGGATAATCAGAGCAATTCTCAGAGACACTGAGAACAAGCTCGACAGTTCCCTCCTGGCACTTTCCCTGTAGGAGATACCGCAAGACGTTTCTGTAGATTGGGCACAGCGCTCTGCAGGGTGTTAGCAGAGACTTTCCCGGGACAGTGAAACCCTATGTCAGAGACACTGAGAAAAAGCCCCAATGTTCCCTCCAGGCACTTTCAGTGTGGGTGCCTTCTCCACGTGGTTCCTGGTTTCCCTGCAGCGCTGAAGAGAATGTTAGCAAAGAGGTAACCGGCACAGCGAAAACAGTACTCAAAGACAGGGAGAGCAAGCTCTCTCTTGGCACTTTGGATGTGGGACATACAGCGAGATGTTTGCTGCTTTTGCGTTTGGCTGTTGGGAGATTTACAGCACAAAGATATCTAGTTGATTTGAAGCAGTTCCGAGAAAGTCTAAACATAATCGCCACTTCTCCCTCCTGGCACTTTCCATGTGGGAGATATAGCAGGATGTATATTGGTTTTGAGGACAACTCAATGGACAGTGTAGGGAGAAAAGTTCCTGGCTCCTTGAATGCCGTTCCTGGAGACACTGCGATCAATGAGGGAGATATGTCAAGATGTGTGTTGGTTTTGAGGACGGCTCTCTGGAGAGTCTTAGCAAAGAGGTCACAGGGATAATCAGAGCAATTCTCAGAGACACTGAGAACAAGATGGACAGTTCCCTCCTGGCACTTTCCCTGTAGGAGATACCGCAAGACGTTTCTGTAGATTGGGCACAGCGCTCTGCAGGGTGTTAGCAGAGACTTTCCCGGGACAGTGAAACCCTATGTCAGAGACACTGAGAAGAAGCCCCAATGTTCCCTCCAGGCACTTTCAGTGTGGGTGCCTTCTCCACGTGGTTCCTGGTTTCCCTGCAGCGCTGAAGAGAATGTTAGCAAAGAGGTAACCGGCACAGCGAAAACAGTACTCAAAGACAGGGAGAGCAAGCTCTCTCTTGGCACTTTGGATGTGGGACATACAGCGAGATGTTTGCTGCTTTTGCGTTTGGCTGTTGGGAGATTTACAGCACAAAGATATCTAGTTGATTTGAAGCAGTTCCGAGAAAGTCTAAACATAATCGCCACTTCTCCCTCCTGGCACTTTCCATGTGGGAGATATAGCAGGATGTATATTGGTTTTGAGGACAACTCAATGGACAGTGTAGGGAG
Source organism: Chroicocephalus ridibundus (assembly GCF_963924245.1). Lineage (NCBI taxonomy): Eukaryota > Metazoa > Chordata > Aves > Charadriiformes > Laridae > Chroicocephalus > Chroicocephalus ridibundus. The sequence goes on from NW_026961302.1 coordinate 36,182, forward strand.
AAAAGTTCCTGGCTCCTTGAATGCCGTTCCTGGAGACACTGCGATCAATGAGGGAGATATGTCAAGATGTGTGTTGGTTTTGAGGACGGCTCTCTGGAGAGTCTTAGCAAAGAGGTCACAGGGATAATCAGAGCAATTCTCAGAGACACTGAGAACAAGATGGACAGTTCCCTCCTGGCACTTTCCCTGTAGGAGATACCGCAAGACGTTTCTGTAGATTGGGCACAGCGCTCTGCAGGGTGTTAGCAGAGACTTTCCCGGGACAGTGAAACCCTATGTCAGAGACACTGAGAAGAAGCCCCAATGTTCCCTCCAGGCACTTTCAGTGTGGGTGCCTTCTCCACGTGGTTCCTGGTTTCCCTGCAGCGCTGAAGAGAATGTTAGCAAAGAGGTAACCGGCACAGCGAAAACAGTACTCAAAGACAGGGAGAGCAAGCTCTCTCTTGGCACTTTGGATGTGGGACATACAGCGAGATGTTTGCTGCTTTTGCGTTTGGCTGTTGGGAGATTTACAGCACAAAGATATCTAGTTGATTTGAAGCAGTTCCGAGAAAGTCTAAACATAATCGCCACTTCTCCCTCCTGGCACTTTCCATGTGGGAGATATAGCAGGATGTATATTGGTTTTGAGGACAACTCAATGGACAGTGTAGGGAGAAAAGTTCCTGGCTCCTTGAATGCCGTTCCTGGAGACACTGCGATCAATGAGGGAGATATGTCAAGATGTGTGTTGGTTTTGAGGACGGCTCTCTGGAGAGTCTTAGCAAAGAGGTCACAGGGATAATCAGAGCAATTCTCAGAGACACTGAGAACAAGCTCGACAATTCCCTCCTGGCACTTTCCCTGTAGGAGATACCGCAAGACGTTTCTGTAGATTGGGCACAGCGCTCTGCAGGGTGTTAGCAGAGACTTTCCCGGGACAGTGAAACCCTATGTCAGAGACACTGAGAAGAAGCCCCAATGTTCCCTCCAGGCACTTTCAGTGTGGGTGCCTTCTCCACGTGGTTCCTGGTTTCCCTGCAGCGCTGAAGAGAATGTTAGCAAAGAGGTAACCGGCACAGCGAAAACAGTACTCAAAGACAGGGAGAGCAAGCTCTCTCTTGGCACTTTGGATGTGGGACATACAGCGAGATGTTTGCTGCTTTTGCGTTTGGCTGTTGGGAGATTTACAGCACAAAGATATCTAGTTGATTTGAAGCAGTTCCGAGAAAGTCTAAACATAATCGCCACTTCTCCCTCCTGGCACTTTCCATGTGGGAGATATAGCAGGATGTATATTGGTTTTGAGGACAACTCAATGGACAGTGTAGGGAGAAAAGTTCCTGGCTCCTTGAATGCCGTTCCTGGAGACACTGCGATCAATGAGGGAGATATGTCAAGATGTGTGTTGGTTTTGAGGACGGCTCTCTGGAGAGTCTTAGCAAAGAGGTCACAGGGATAATCAGAGCAATTCTCAGAGACACTGAGAACAAGATGGACAGTTCCCTCCTGGCACTTTCCCTGTAGGAGATACCGCAAGACGTTTCTGTAGATTGGGCACAGCGCTCTGCAGGGTGTTAGCAGAGACTTTCCCGGGACAGTGAAACCCTATGTCAGAGACACTGAGAAGAAGCCCCAATGTTCCCTCCAGGCACTTTCAGTGTGGGTGCCTTCTCCACGTGGTTCCTGGTTTCCCTGCAGCGCTGAAGAGAATGTTAGCAAAGAGGTAACCGGCACAGCGAAAACAGTACTCAAAGACAGGGAGAGCAAGCTCTCTCTTGGCACTTTGGATGTGGGACATACAGCGAGATGTTTGCTGCTTTTGCGTTTGGCTGTTGGGAGATTTACAGCACAAAGATATCTAGTTGATTTGAAGCAGTTCCGAGAAAGTCTAAACATAATCGCCACTTCTCCCTCCTGGCACTTTCCATGTGGGAGATATAGCAGGATGTATATTGGTTTTGAGGACAACTCAATGGACAGTGTAGGGAGAAAAGTTCCTGGCTCCTTGAATGCCGTTCCTGGAGACACTGCGATCAATGAGGGAGATATGTCAAGATGTGTGTTGGTTTTGAGGACGGCTCTCTGGAGAGTCTTAGCAAAGAGGTCACAGGGATAATCAGAGCAATTCTCAGAGACACTGAGAACAAGATGGACAGTTCCCTCCTGGCACTTTCCCTGTAGGAGATACCGCAAGACGTTTCTGTAGATTGGGCACAGCGCTCTGCAGGGTGTTAGCAGAGACTTTCCCGGGACAGTGAAACCCTATGTCAGAGACACTGAGAAGAAGCCCCAATGTTCCCTCCAGGCACTTTCAGTGTGGGTGCCTTCTCCACGTGGTTCCTGGTTTCCCTGCAGCGCTGAAGAGAATGTTAGCAAAGAGGTAACCGGCACAGCGAAAACAGTACTCAAAGACAGGGAGAGCAAGCTCTCTCTTGGCACTTTGGATGTGGGACATACAGCGAGATGTTTGCTGCTTTTGCGTTTGGCTGTTGGGAGATTTACAGCACAAAGATATCTAGTTGATTTGAAGCAGTTCCGAGAAAGTCTAAACATAATCGCCACTTCTCCCTCCTGGCACTTTCCATGTGGGAGATATAGCAGGATGTATATTGGTTTTGAGGACAACTCAATGGACAGTGTAGGGAGAAAAGTTCCTGGCTCCTTGAATGCCGTTCCTGGAGACACTGCGATCAATGTGGGAGATATGTCAAGATGTGTGTTGGTTTTGAGGACGGCTCTCTGGAGAGTCTTAGCAAAGAGGTCACAGGGATAATCAGAGCAATTCTCAGAGACACTGAGAACAAGATGGACAGTTCCCTCCTGGCACTTTCCCTGTAGGAGATACCGCAAGACGTTTCTGTAGATTGGGCACAGCGCTCTGCAGGGTGTTAGCAGAGACTTTCCCGGGACAGTGAAACCCTATGTCAGAGACACTGAGAAGAAGCCCCAATGTTCCCTCCAGGCACTTTCAGTGTGGGTGCCTTCTCCACGTGGTTCCTGGTTTCCCTGCAGCGCTGAAGAGAATGTTAGCAAAGAGGTAACCGGCACAGCGAAAACAGTACTCAAAGACAGGGAGAGCAAGCTCTCTCTTGGCACTTTGGATGTGGGACATACAGCGAGATGTTTGCTGCTTTTGCGTTTGGCTGTTGGGAGATTTACAGCACAAAGATATCTAGTTGATTTGAAGCAGTTCCGAGAAAGTCTAAACATAATCGCCACTTCTCCCTCCTGGCACTTTCCATGTGGGAGATATAGCAGGATGTATATTGGTTTTGAGGACAACTCAATGGACAGTGTAGGGAGAAAAGTTCCTGGCTCCTTGAATGCCGTTCCTGGAGACACTGCGATCAATGTGGGAGATATGTCAAGATGTGTGTTGGTTTTGAGGACGGCTCTCTGGAGAGTCTTAGCAAAGAGGTCACAGGGATAATCAGAGCAATTCTCAGAGACACTGAGAACAAGATGGACAGTTCCCTCCTGGCACTTTCCCTGTAGGAGATACCGCAAGACGTTTCTGTAGATTGGGCACAGCGCTCTGCAGGGTGTTAGCAGAGACTTTCCCGGGACAGTGAAACCCTATGTCAGAGACACTGAGAAGAAGCCCCAATGTTCCCTCCAGGCACTTTCAGTGTGGGTGCCTTCTCCACGTGGTTCCTGGTTTCCCTGCAGCGCTGAAGAGAATGTTAGCAAAGAGGTAACCGGCACAGCGAAAACAGTACTCAAAGACAGGGAGAGCAAGCTCTCTCTTGGCACTTTGGATGTGGGACATACAGCGAGATGTTTGCTGCTTTTGCGTTTGGCTGTTGGGAGATTTACAGCACAAAGATATCTAGTTGATTTGAAGCAGTTCCGAGAAAGTCTAAACATAATCGCCACTTCTCCCTCCTGGCACTTTCCATGTGGGAGATATAGCAGGATGTATATTGGTTTTGAGGACAACTCAATGGACAGTGTAGGGAGAAAAGTTCCTGGCTCCTTGAATGCCGTTCCTGGAGACACTGCGATCAATGTGGGAGATATGTCAAGATGTGTGTTGGTTTTGAGGACGGCTCTCTGGAGAGTCTTAGCAAAGAGGTCACAGGGATAATCAGAGCAATTCTCAGAGACACTGAGAACAAGATGGACAGTTCCCTCCTGGCACTTTCCCTGTAGGAGATACCGCAAGACGTTTCTGTAGATTGGGCACAGCGCTCTGCAGGGTGTTAGCAGAGACTTTCCCGGGACAGTGAAACCCTATGTCAGAGACACTGAGAAGAAGCCCCAATGTTCCCTCCAGGCACTTTCAGTGTGGGTGCCTTCTCCACGTGGTTCCTGGTTTCCCTGCAGCGCTGAAGAGAATGTTAGCAAAGAGGTAACCGGCACAGCGAAAACAGTACTCAAAGACAGGGAGAGCAAGCTCTCTCTTGGCACTTTGGATGTGGGACATACAGCGAGATGTTTGCTGCTTTTGCGTTTGGCTGTTGGGAGATTTACAGCACAAAGATATCTAGTTGATTTGAAGCAGTTCCGAGAAAGTCTAAACATAATCGCCACTTCTCCCTCCTGGCACTTTCCATGTGGGAGATATAGCAGGATGTATATTGGTTTTGAGGACAACTCAATGGACAGTGTAGGGAGAAAAGTTCCTGGCTCCTTGAATGCCGTTCCTGGAGACACTGCGATCAATGTGGGAGATATGTCAAGATGTGTGTTGGTTTTGAGGACGGCTCTCTGGAGAGTCTTAGCAAAGAGGTCACAGGGATAATCAGAGCAATTCTCAGAGACACTGAGAACAAGATGGACAGTTCCCTCCTGGCACTTTCCCTGTAGGAGATACCGCAAGACGTTTCTGTAGATTGGGCACAGCGCTCTGCAGGGTGTTAGCAGAGACTTTCCCGGGACAGTGAAACCCTATGTCAGAGACACTGAGAAGAAGCCCCAATGTTCCCTCCAGGCACTTTCAGTGTGGGTGCCTTCTCCACGTGGTTCCTGGTTTCCCTGCAGCGCTGAAGAGAATGTTAGCAAAGAGGTAACCGGCACAGCGAAAACAGTACTCAAAGACAGGGAGAGCAAGCTCTCTCTTGGCACTTTGGATGTGGGACATACAGCGAGATGTTTGCTGCTTTTGCGTTTGGCTGTTGGGAGATTTACAGCACAAAGATATCTAGTTGATTTGAAGCAGTTCCGAGAAAGTCTAAACATAATCGCCACTTCTCCCTCCTGGCACTTTCCATGTGGGAGATATAGCAGGATGTATATTGGTTTTGAGGACAACTCAATGGACAGTGTAGGGAGAAAAGTTCCTGGCTCCTTGAATGCCGTTCCTGGAGACACTGCGATCAATGAGGGAGATATGTCAAGATGTGTGTTGGTTTTGAGGACGGCTCTCTGGAGAGTCTTAGCAAAGAGGTCACAGGGATAATCAGAGCAATTCTCAGAGACACTGAGAACAAGATGGACAGTTCCCTCCTGGCACTTTCCCTGTAGGAGATACCGCAAGACGTTTCTGTAGATTGGGCACAGCGCTCTGCAGGGTGTTAGCAGAGACTTTCCCGGGACAGTGAAACCCTATGTCAGAGACACTGAGAAGAAGCCCCAATGTTCCCTCCAGGCACTTTCAGTGTGGGTGCCTTCTCCACGTGGTTCCTGGTTTCCCTGCAGCGCTGAAGAGAATGTTAGCAAAGAGGTAACCGGCACAGCGAAAACAGTACTCAAAGACAGGGAGAGCAAGCTCTCTCTTGGCACTTTGGATGTGGGACATACAGCGAGATGTTTGCTGCTTTTGCGTTTGGCTTTGGGAGATTTACAGCACAAAGATATCTAGTTGATTTGAAGCAGTTCCGAGAAAGTCTAAACATAATCGCCACTTCTCCCTCCTGGCACTTTCCATGTGGGAGATATAGCAGGATGTATATTGGTTTTGAGACAACTCAATGGACAGTGTAGGGAGAAAAGTTCCTGGCTCCTTGAATGCCGTTCCTGGAGACACTGCGATCAATGTGGGAGATATGTCAAGATGTGTGTTGGTTTTGAGGACGGCTCTCTGGAGAGTCTTAGCAAAGAGGTCACAGGGATAATCAGAGCAATTCTCAGAGACACTGAGAACAAGCTCGACAATTCCCTCCTGGCACTTTCCCTGTAGGAGATACCGCAAGACGTTTCTGTAGATTGGGCACAGCGCTCTGCAGGGTGTTAGCAGAGACTTTCCCGGGACAGTGAAACCCTATGTCAGAGACACTGAGAAGAAGCCCCAATGTTCCCTCCAGGCACTTTCAGTGTGGGTGCCTTCTCCACGTGGTTCCTGGTTTCCCTGCAGCGCTGAAGAGAATGTTAGCAAAGAGGTAACCGGCACAGCGAAAACAGTACTCAAAGACAGGGAGAGCAAGCTCTCTCTTGGCACTTTGGATGTGGGACATACAGCGAGATGTTTGCTGCTTTTGCGTTTGGCTGTTGGGAGATTTACAGCACAAAGATATCTAGTTGATTTGAAGCAGTTCCGAGAAAGTCTAAACATAATCGCCACTTCTCCCTCCTGGCACTTTCCATGTGGGAGATATAGCAGGATGTATATTGGTTTTGAGGACAACTCAATGGACAGTGTAGGGAGAAAAGTTCCTGGCTCCTTGAATGCCGTTCCTGGAGACACTGCGATCAATGTGGGAGATATGTCAAGATGTGTGTTGGTTTTGAGGACGGCTCTCTGGAGAGTCTTAGCAAAGAGGTCACAGGGATAATCAGAGCAATTCTCAGAGACACTGAGAACAAGCTCGACAATTCCCTCCTGGCACTTTCCCTGTAGGAGATACCGCAAGACGTTTCTGTAGATTGGGCACAGCGCTCTGCAGGGTGTTAGCAGAGACTTTCCCGGGACAGTGAAACCCTATGTCAGAGACACTGAGAAGAAGCCCCAATGTTCCCTCCAGGCACTTTCAGTGTGGGTGCCTTCTCCACGTGGTTCCTGGTTTCCCTGCAGCGCTGAAGAGAATGTTAGCAAAGAGGTAACCGGCACAGCGAAAACAGTACTCAAAGACAGGGAGAGCAAGCTCTCTCTTGGCACTTTGGATGTGGGACATACAGCGAGATGTTTGCTGCTTTTGCGTTTGGCTGTTGGGAGATTTACAGCACAAAGATATCTAGTTGATTTGAAGCAGTTCCGAGAAAGTCTAAACATAATCGCCACTTCTCCCTCCTGGCACTTTCCATGTGGGAGATATAGCAGGATGTATATTGGTTTTGAGGACAACTCAATGGACAGTGTAGGGAGAAAAGTTCCTGGCTCCTTGAATGCCGTTCCTGGAGACACTGCGATCAATGTGGGAGATATGTCAAGATGTGTGTTGGTTTTGAGGACGGCTCTCCGGAGAGTCTTAGCAAAGAGGTCACAGGGATAATCAGAGCAATTCTCAGAGACACTGAGAACAAGATGGACAGTTCCCTCCTGGCACTTTCCCTGTAGGAGATACCGCAAGACGTTTCTGTAGATTGGGCACAGCGCTCTGCAGGGTGTTAGCAGAGACTTTCCGGGACAGTGAAACCCTATGTCAGAGACACTGAGAAGAAGCCCCAATGTTCCCTCCAGGCACTTTCAGTGTGGGTGCCTTCTCCACGTGGTTCCTGGTTTCCCTGCAGCGCTGAAGAGAATGTTAGCAAAGAGGTAACCGGGACAGCGAAAACAGTACTCAAAGACAGGGAGAGCAAGCTCTCTCTTGGCACTTTGGATGTGGGACATACAGCGAGATGTTTGCTGCTTTTGCGTTTGGCTGTTGGGAGATTTACAGCACAAAGATATCTAGTTGATTTGAAGCAGTTCCGAGAAAGTCTAAACATAATCGCCACTTCTCCCTCCTGGCACTTTCCATGTGGGAGATATAGCAGGATGTATATTGGTTTTGAGGACAACTCAATGGACAGTGTAGGGAGAAAAGTTCCTGGCTCCTTGAATGCCGTTCCTGGAGACACTGCGATCAATGTGGGAGATATGTCAAGATGTGTGTTGGTTTTGAGGACGGCTCTCTGGAGAGTCTTAGCAAAGAGGTCACAGGGATAATCAGAGCAATTCTCAGAGACACTGAGAACAAGATGGACAGTTCCCTCCTGGCACTTTCCCTGTAGGAGATACCGCAAGACGTTTCTGTAGATTGGGCACAGCGCTCTGCAGGGTGTTAGCAGAGACTTTCCCGGGACAGTGAAACCCTATGTCAGAGACACTGAGAAGAAGCCCCAATGTTCCCTCCAGGCACTTTCAGTGTGGGTGCCTTCTCCACGTGGTTCCTGGTTTCCCTGCAGCGCTGAGAGAATGTTAGCAAAGAGGTAACCGGGACAGCGAAAACAGTACTCAAAGACAGGGAGAGCAAGCTCTCTCTTGGCACTTTGGATGTGGGACATACAGCGAGATGTTTGCTGCTTTTGCGTTTGGCTGTTGGGAGATTTACAGCACAAAGATATCTAGTTGATTTGAAGCAGTTCCGAGAAAGTCTAAACATAATCGCCACTTCTCCCTCCTGGCACTTTCCATGTGGGAGATATAGCAGGATGTATATTGGTTTTGAGGACAACTCAATGGACAGTGTAGGGAGAAAAGTTCCTGGCTCCTTGAATGCCGTTCCTGGAGACACTGCGATCAATGTGGGAGATATGTCAAGATGTGTGTTGGTTTTGAGGACGGCTCTCTGGAGAGTCTTAGCAAAGAGGTCACACAGATAATCAGAGCAATTCTCAGAGACACTGAGAACAAGCTCCACAATTCCCTCCTGGCACTTTCCCTGTAGGAGATACCGCAAGACGTTTCTGTAGATTGGGCACAGCGCTCTGCAGGGTGTTAGCAGAGACTTTCCCGGGACAGTGAAACCCTATGTCAGAGACACTGAGAAGAAGCCCCAATGTTCCCTCCAGGCACTTTCAGTGTGGGTGCCTTCTCCACGTGGTTCCTGGTTTCCCTGCAGCGCTGAAGAGAATGTTAGCAAAGAGGTAACCGGCACAGCGAAAACAGTACTCAAAGACAGGGAGAGCAAGCTCTCTCTTGGCACTTTGGATGTGGGACATACAGCGAGATGTTTGCTGCTTTTGCGTTTGGCTGTTGGGAGATTTACAGCACAAAGATATCTAGTTGATTTGAAGCAGTTCCGAGAAAGTCTAAACATAATCGCCACTTCTCCCTCCTGGCACTTTCCATGTGGGAGATATAGCAGGATGTATATTGGTTTTGAGGACAACTCAATGGACAGTGTAGGGAGAAAAGTTCTGGCTCCTTGAATGCCGTTCCTGGAGACACTGCGATCAATGTGGGAGATATGTCAAGATGTGTGTTGGTTTTGAGGACGGCTCTCTGGAGAGTCTTAGCAAAGAGGTCACAGGGATAATCAGAGCAATTCTCAGAGACACTGAGAACAAGATGGACAGTTCCCTCCTGGCACTTTCCCTGTAGGAGATACCGCAAGACGTTTCTGTAGATTGGGCACAGCGCTCTGCAGGGTGTTAGCAGAGACTTTCCCGGGACAGTGAAACCCTATGTCAGAGACACTGAGAAGAAGCCCCAATGTTCCCTCCAGGCACTTTCAGTGTGGGTGCCTTCTCCACGTGGTTCCTGGTTTCCCTGCAAGCGCTGAAGAGAATGTTAGCAAAGAGGTAACCGGGACAGTGAAAACAGTACTCAAGACAGGGAGAGCAAGCTCTCTCTTGGCACTTTGGATGTGGGACATACAGCGAGATGTTTGCTGCTTTTGCGTTTGGCTGTTGGGAGATTTACAGCACAAAGATATCTAGTTGATTTGAAGCAGTTCCGAGAAAGTCTAAACATAATCGCCACTTCTCCCTCCTGGCACTTTCCATGTGGGAGATATAGCAGGATGTATATTGGTTTTGAGGACAACTCAATGGACAGTGTAGGGAGAAAAGTTCCTGGCTCCTTGAATGCCGTTCTGGAGACACTGCGATCAATGAGGGAGATATGTCAAGATGTGTGTTGGTTTTGAGGACGGCTCTCTGGAGAGTCTTAGCAAAGAGGTCACAGGGATAATCAGAGCAATTCTCAGAGACACTGAGAACAAGCTCGACAATTCCCTCCTGGCACTTTCCCTGTAGGAGATACCGCAAGACGTTTCTGTAGATTGGGCACAGCGCTCTGCAGGGTGTTAGCAGAGACTTTCCCGGGACAGTGAAACCCTATGTCAGAGACACTGAGAAGAAGCCCCAATGTTCCCTCCAGGCACTTTCAGTGTGGGTGCCTTCTCCACGTGGTTCCTGGTTTCCCTGCAGCGCTGAAGAGAATGTTAGCAAAGAGGTAACCGGCACAGCGAAAACAGTACTCAAAGACAGGGAGAGCAAGCTCTCTCTTGGCACTTTGGATGTGGGACATACAGCGAGATGTTTGCTGCTTTTGCGTTTGGCTGTTGGGAGATTTACAGCACAAAGATATCTAGTTGATTTGAAGCAGTTCCGAGAAAGTCTAAACATAATCGCCACTTCTCCCTCCTGGCACTTTCCATGTGGGAGATATAGCAGGATGTATATTGGTTTTGAGGACAACTCAATGGACAGTGTAGGGAGAAAAGTTCCTGGCTCCTTGAATGCCGTTCCTGGAGACACTGCGATCAATGAGGGAGATATGTCAAGATGTGTGTTGGTTTTGAGGACGGCTCTCTGGAGAGTCTTAGCAAAGAGGTCACAGGGATAATCAGAGCAATTCTCAGAGACACTGAGAACAAGCTCGACAGTTCCCTCCTGGCACTTTCCCTGTAGGAGATACCGCAAGACGTTTCTGTAGATTGGGCACAGCGCTCTGCAGGGTGTTAGCAGAGACTTTCCCGGGACAGTGAAACCCTATGTCAGAGACACTGAGAAGAAGCCCCAATGTTCCCTCCAGGCACTTTCAGTGTGGGTGCCTTCTCCACGTGGTTCCTGGTTTCCCTGCAGCGCTGAAGAGAATGTTAGCAAAGAGGTAACCGGCACAGCGAAAACAGTACTCAAAGACAGGGAGAGCAAGCTCTCTCTTGGCACTTTGGATGTGGGACATACAGCGAGATGTTTGCTGCTTTTGCGTTTGGCTGTTGGGAGATTTACAGCACAAAGATATCTAGTTGATTTGAAGCAGTTCCGAGAAAGTCTAAACATAATCGCCACTTCTCCCTCCTGGCACTTTCCATGTGGGAGATATAGCAGGATGTATATTGGTTTTGAGGACAACTCAATGGACAGTGTAGGGAGAAAAGTTCCTGGCTCCTTGAATGCCGTTCCTGGAGACACTGCGATCAATGAGGGAGATATGTCAAGATGTGTGTTGGTTTTGAGGACGGCTCTCTGGAGAGTCTTAGCAAAGAGGTCACAGGGATAATCAGAGCAAT
>NW_026961303.1:0-24752 GCF_963924245.1 Chroicocephalus ridibundus
TCCTCAAAACCAATATACATCCTGCTATATCTCCCACATGGAAAGTGCCAGGAGGGAGAAGTGGGGATTATGTTTAGACTTTCTCGGAACTGCTTCAAATCAACTAGATATCTTTGTGCTGTAAATCTCCCAACAGCCAAACGCAAAAGCAGCAAACATCTCGCTGTATGTCCCACATCCAAAGTGCCAAGAGAGAGCTTGCTCTCCCTGTCTTTGAGTACTGTTTTCGCTGTGCCGGTTACCTCTTTGCTAACATTCTCTTCAGCGCTGCAGGGAAACCAGGAACCACGTGGAGAAGGCACCCACACTGAAAGTGCCTGGAGGGAACATTGGGGCTTCTTCTCAGTGTCTCTGACATAGGGTTTCACTGTCCCGGGAAAGTCTCTGCTAACACCCTGCAGAGCGCTGTGCCCAATCTACAGAAACGTCTTGCGGTATCTCCTACAGGGAAAGTGCCAGGAGGGAATTGTCGAGCTTGTTCTCAGTGTCTCTGAGAATTGCTCTGATTATCCCTGTGACCTCTTTGCTAAGACTCTCCAGAGAGCCGTCCTCAAAACCAACACACATCTTGACATATCTCCCTCATTGATCGCAGTGTCTCCAGGAACGGCATTCAAGGAGCCAGGAACTTTTCTCCCTACACTGTCCATTGAGTTGTCCTCAAAACCAATATACATCCTGCTATATCTCCCACATGGAAAGTGCCAGGAGGGAGAAGTGGCGATTATGTTTAGACTTTCTCGGAACTGCTTCAAATCAACTAGATATCTTTGTGCTGTAAATCTCCCAACAGCCAAACGCAAAAGCAGCAAACATCTCGCTGTATGTCCCACATCCAAAGTGCCAAGAGAGAGCTTGCTCTCCCTGTCTTTGAGTACTGTTTTCGCTGTGCCGGTTACCTCTTTGCTAACATTCTCTTCAGCGCTGCAGGGAAACCAGGAACCACGTGGAGAAGGCACCCACACTGAAAGTGCCTGGAGGGAACATTGGGGCTTCTTCTCAGTGTCTCTGACATAGGGTTTCACTGTCCCGGGAAAGTCTCTGCTAACACCCTGCAGAGCGCTGTGCCCAATCTACAGAAACGTCTTGCGGTATCTCCTACAGGGAAAGTGCCAGGAGGGAACTGTCCATCTTGTTCTCAGTGTCTCTGAGAATTGCTCTGATTATCCCTGTGACCTCTTTGCTAAGACTCTCCAGAGAGCCGTCCTCAAAACCAACACACATCTTGACATATCTCCCACATTGATCGCAGTGTCTCCAGGAACGGCATTCAAGGAGCCAGGAACTTTTCTCCCTACACTGTCCATTGAGTTGTCCTCAAAACCAATATACATCCTGCTATATCTCCCACATGGAAAGTGCCAGGAGGGAGAAGTGGCGATTATGTTTAGACTTTCTCGGAACTGCTTCAAATCAACTAGATATCTTTGTGCTGTAAATCTCCCAACAGCCAAACGCAAAAGCAGCAAACATCTCGCTGTATGTCCCACATCCAAAGTGCCAAGAGAGAGCTTGCTCTCCCTCTCTTTGAGTACTGTTTTCGCTGTGCCGGTTACCTCTTTGCTAACATTCTCTTCAGCGCTGCAGGGAAACCAGGAACCACGTGGAGAAGGCACCCACACTGAAAGTGCCTGGAGGGAACATTGGGGCTTCTTCTCAGTGTCTCTGACATAGGGTTTCACTGTCCCGGGAAAGTCTCTGCTAACACCCTGCAGAGCGCTGTGCCCAATCTACAGAAACGTCTTGCGGTATCTCCTACAGGGAAAGTGCCAGGAGGGAACTGTCCATCTTGTTCTCAGTGTCTCTGAGAATTGCTCTGATTATCCCTGTGACCTCTTTGCTAAGACTCTCCAGAGAGCCGTCCTCAAAACCAACACACATCTTGACATATCTCCCACATTGATCGCAGTGTCTCCAGGAACGGCATTCAAGGAGCCAGGAACTTTTCTCCCTACACTGTCCATTGAGTTGTCCTCAAAACCAATATACATCCTGCTATATCTCCCACATGGAAAGTGCCAGGAGGGAGAAGTGGGGATTATGTTTAGACTTTCTCGGAACTGCTTCAAATCAACTAGATATCTTTGTGCTGTAAATCTCCCAACAGCCAAACGCAAAAGCAGCAAACATCTCGCTGTATGTCCCACATCCAAAGTGCCAAGAGAGAGCTTGCTCTCCCTGTCTTTGAGTACTGTTTTCGCTGTGCCGGTTACCTCTTTGCTAACATTCTCTTCAGCGCTGCAGGGAAACCAGGAACCACGTGGAGAAGGCACCCACACTGAAAGTGCCTGGAGGGAACATTGGGGCTTCTTCTCAGTGTCTCTGACATAGGGTTTCACTGTCCCGGGAAAGTCTCTGCTAACACCCTGCAGAGCGCTGTGCCCAATCTACAGAAACGTCTTGCGGTATCTCCTACAGGGAAAGTGCCAGGAGGGAACTGTCCATCTTGTTCTCAGTGTCTCTGAGAATTGCTCTGATTATCCCTGTGACCTCTTTGCTAAGACTCTCCAGAGAGCCGTCCTCAAAACCAACACACATCTTGACATATCTCCCACATTGATCGCAGTGTCTCCAGGAACGGCATTCAAGGAGCCAGGAACTTTTCTCCCTACACTGTCCATTGAGTTGTCCTCAAAACCAATATACATCCTGCTATATCTCCCACATGGAAAGTGCCAGGAGGGAGAAGTGGGGATTATGTTTAGACTTTCTCGGAACTGCTTCAAATCAACTAGATATCTTTGTGCTGTAAATCTCCCAACAGCCAAACGCAAAAGCAGCAAACATCTCGCTGTATGTCCCACATCCAAAGTGCCAAGAGAGAGCTTGCTCTCCCTGTCTTTGAGTACTGTTTTCGCTGTGCCGGTTACCTCTTTGCTAACATTCTCTTCAGCGCTGCAGGGAAACCAGGAACCACGTGGAGAAGGCACCCACACTGAAAGTGCCTGGAGGGAACATTGGGGCTTCTTCTCAGTGTCTCTGACATAGGGTTTCACTGTCCCGGGAAAGTCTCTGCTAACACCCTGCAGAGCGCTGTGCCCAATCTACAGAAACGTCTTGCGGTATCTCCTACAGGGAAAGTGCCAGGAGGGAACTGTCCATCTTGTTCTCAGTGTCTCTGAGAATTGCTCTGATTATCCCTGTGACCTCTTTGCTAAGACTCTCCAGAGAGCCGTCCTCAAAACAAACACACATCTTGACATATCTCCCACATTGATCGCAGTGTCTCCAGGAACGGCATTCAAGGAGCCAGGAACTTTTCTCCCTACACTGTCCATTGAGTTGTCCTCAAAACCAATATACATCCAGCTATATCTCCCACATGGAAAGTGCCAGGAGGGAGAAGTGGCGATTATGTTTAGACTTTCTCGGAACTGCTTCAAATCAACTAGATATCTTTGTGCTGTAAATCTCCCAACAGCCAAACGCAAAAGCAGCAAACATCTCGCTGTATGTCCCACATCCAAAGTGCCAAGAGAGAGCTTGCTCTCCCTGTCTTTGAGTACTGTTTTCGCTGTGCCGGTTACCTCTTTGCTAACATTCTCTTCAGCGCTGCAGGGAAACCAGGAACCACGTGGAGAAGGCACCCACACTGAAAGTGCCTGGAGGGAACATTGGGGCTTCTTCTCAGTGTCTCTGACATAGGGTTTCACTGTCCCGGGAAAGTCTCTGCTAACACCCTGCAGAGCGCTGTGCCCAATCTACAGAAACGTCTTGCGGTATCTCCTACAGGGAAAGTGCCAGGAGGGAACTGTCCATCTTGTTCTCAGTGTCTCTGAGAATTGCTCTGATTATCCCTGTGACCTCTTTGCTAAGACTCTCCAGAGAGCCGTCCTCAAAACCAACACACATCTTGACATATCTCCCACATTGATCGCAGTGTCTCCAGGAACGGCATTCAAGGAGCCAGGAACTTTTCTCCCTACACTGTCCATTGAGTTGTCCTCAAAACCAATATACATCCTGCTATATCTCCCACATGGAAAGTGCCAGGAGGGAGAAGTGGCGATTATGTTTAGACTTTCTCGGAACTGCTTCAAATCAACTAGATATCTTTGTGCTGTAAATCTCCCAACAGCCAAACGCAAAAGCAGCAAACATCTCGCTGTATGTCCCACATCCAAAGTGCCAAGAGAGAGCTTGCTCTCCCTGTCTTTGAGTACTGTTTTCGCTGTGCCGGTTACCTCTTTGCTAACATTCTCTTCAGCGCTGCAGGGAAACCAGGAACCACGTGGAGAAGGCACCCACACTGAAAGTGCCTGGAGGGAACATTGGGGCTTCTTCTCAGTGTCTCTGACATAGGGTTTCACTGTCCCGGGAAAGTCTCTGCTAACACCCTGCAGAGCGCTGTGCCCAATCTACAGAAACGTCTTGCGGTATCTCCTACAGGGAAAGTGCCAGGAGGGAACTGTCCATCTTGTTCTCAGTGTCTCTGAGAATTGCTCTGATTATCCCTGTGACCTCTTTGCTAAGACTCTCCAGAGAGCCGTCCTCAAAACAAACACACATCTTGACATATCTCCCACATTGATCGCAGTGTCTCCAGGAACGGCATTCAAGGAGCCAGGAACTTTTCTCCCTACACTGTCCATTGAGTTGTCCTCAAAACCAATATACATCCTGCTATATCTCCCACATGGAAAGTGCCAGGAGGGAGAAGTGGCGATTATGTTTAGACTTTCTCGGAACTGCTTCAAATCAACTAGATATCTTTGTGCTGTAAATCTCCCAACAGCCAAACGCAAAAGCAGCAAACATCTCGCTGTATGTCCCACATCCAAAGTGCCAAGAGAGAGCTTGCTCTCCCTCTCTTTGAGTACTGTTTTCGCTGTGCCGGTTACCTCTTTGCTAACATTCTCTTCAGCGCTGCAGGGAAACCAGGAACCACGTGGAGAAGGCACCCACACTGAAAGTGCCTGGAGGGAACATTGGGGCTTCTTCTCAGTGTCTCTGACATAGGGTTTCACTGTCCCGGGAAAGTCTCTGCTAACACCCTGCAGAGCGCTGTGCCCAATCTACAGAAACGTCTTGCGGTATCTCCTACAGGGAAAGTGCCAGGAGGGAACTGTCCATCTTGTTCTCAGTGTCTCTGAGAATTGCTCTGATTATCCCTGTGACCTCTTTGCTAAGACTCTCCAGAGAGCCGTCCTCAAAACCAACACACATCTTGACATATCTCCCACATTGATCGCAGTGTCTCCAGGAACGGCATTCAAGGAGCCAGGAACTTTTCTCCCTACACTGTCCATTGAGTTGTCCTCAAAACCAATATACATCCTGCTATATCTCCCACATGGAAAGTGCCAGGAGGGAGAAGTGGCGATTATGTTTAGACTTTCTCGGAACTGCTTCAAATCAACTAGATATCTTTGTGCTGTAAATCTCCCAACAGCCAAACGCAAAAGCAGCAAACATCTCGCTGTATGTCCCACATCCAAAGTGCCAAGAGAGAGCTTGCTCTCCCTGTCTTTGAGTACTGTTTTCGCTGTGCCGGTTACCTCTTTGCTAACATTCTCTTCAGCGCTGCAGGGAAACCAGGAACCACGTGGAGAAGGCACCCACACTGAAAGTGCCTGGAGGGAACATTGGGGCTTCTTCTCAGTGTCTCTGACATAGGGTTTCACTGTCCCGGGAAAGTCTCTGCTAACACCCTGCAGAGCGCTGTGCCCAATCTACAGAAACGTCTTGCGGTATCTCCTACAGGGAAAGTGCCAGGAGGGAACTGTCCATCTTGTTCTCAGTGTCTCTGAGAATTGCTCTGATTATCCCTGTGACCTCTTTGCTAAGACTCTCCAGAGAGCCGTCCTCAAAACCAACACACATCTTGACATATCTCCCACATTGATCGCAGTGTCTCCAGGAACGGCATTCAAGGAGCCAGGAACTTTTCTCCCTACACTGTCCATTGAGTTGTCCTCAAAACCAATATACATCCTGCTATATCTCCCACATGGAAAGTGCCAGGAGGGAGAAGTGGGGATTATGTTTAGACTTTCTCGGAACTGCTTCAAATCAACTAGATATCTTTCTGCTGTAAATCTCCCAACAGCCAAACGCAAAAGCAGCAAACATCTCGCTGTATGTCCCACATCCAAAGTGCCAAGAGAGAGCTTGCTCTCCCTGTCTTTGAGTACTGTTTTCGCTGTGCCGGTTACCTCTTTGCTAACATTCTCTTCAGCGCTGCAGGGAAACCAGGAACCACGTGGAGAAGGCACCCACACTGAAAGTGCCTGGAGGGAACATTGGGGCTTCTTCTCAGTGTCTCTGACATAGGGTTTCACTGTCCCGGGAAAGTCTCTGCTAACACCCTGCAGAGCGCTGTGCCCAATCTACAGAAACGTCTTGCGGTATCTCCTACAGGGAAAGTGCCAGGAGGGAATTGTCGAGCTTGTTCTCAGTGTCTCTGAGAATTGCTCTGATTATCCCTGTGACCTCTTTGCTAAGACTCTCCAGAGAGCCGTCCTCAAAACCAACACACATCTTGACATATCTCCCACATTGATCGCAGTGTCTCCAGGAACGGCATTCAAGGAGCCAGGAACTTTTCTCCCTACACTGTCCATTGAGTTGTCCTCAAAACCAATATACATCCTGCTATATCTCCCACATGGAAAGTGCCAGGAGGGAGAAGTGGCGATTATGTTTAGACTTTCTCGGAACTGCTTCAAATCAACTAGATATCTTTGTGCTGTAAATCTCCCAACAGCCAAACGCAAAAGCAGCAAACATCTCGCTGTATGTCCCACATCCAAAGTGCCAAGAGAGAGCTTGCTCTCCCTCTCTTTGAGTACTGTTTTCGCTGTGCCGGTTACCTCTTTGCTAACATTCTCTTCAGCGCTGCAGGGAAACCAGGAACCACGTGGAGAAGGCACCCACACTGAAAGTGCCTGGAGGGAACATTGGGGCTTCTTCTCAGTGTCTCTGACATAGGGTTTCACTGTCCCGGGAAAGTCTCTGCTAACACCCTGCAGAGCGCTGTGCCCAATCTACAGAAACGTCTTGCGGTATCTCCTACAGGGAAAGTGCCAGGAGGGAACTGTCCATCTTGTTCTCAGTGTCTCTGAGAATTGCTCTGATTATCCCTGTGACCTCTTTGCTAAGACTCTCCAGAGAGCCGTCCTCAAAACCAACACACATCTTGACATATCTCCCACATTGATCGCAGTGTCTCCAGGAACGGCATTCAAGGAGCCAGGAACTTTTCTCCCTACACTGTCCATTGAGTTGTCCTCAAAACCAATATACATCCTGCTATATCTCCCACATGGAAAGTGCCAGGAGGGAGAAGTGGCGATTATGTTTAGACTTTCTCGGAACTGCTTCAAATCAACTAGATATCTTTGTGCTGTAAATCTCCCAACAGCCAAACGCAAAAGCAGCAAACATCTCGCTGTATGTCCCACATCCAAAGTGCCAAGAGAGAGCTTGCTCTCCCTGTCTTTGAGTACTGTTTTCGCTGTGCCGGTTACCTCTTTGCTAACATTCTCTTCAGCGCTGCAGGGAAACCAGGAACCACGTGGAGAAGGCACCCACACTGAAAGTGCCTGGAGGGAACATTGGGGCTTCTTCTCAGTGTCTCTGACATAGGGTTTCACTGTCCCGGGAAAGTCTCTGCTAACACCCTGCAGAGCGCTGTGCCCAATCTACAGAAACGTCTTGCGGTATCTCCTACAGGGAAAGTGCCAGGAGGGAACTGTCCATCTTGTTCTCAGTGTCTCTGAGAATTGCTCTGATTATCCCTGTGACCTCTTTGCTAAGACTCTCCAGAGAGCCGTCCTCAAAACCAACACACATCTTGACATATCTCCCACATTGATCGCAGTGTCTCCAGGAACGGCATTCAAGGAGCCAGGAACTTTTCTCCCTACACTGTCCATTGAGTTGTCCTCAAAACCAATATACATCCTGCTATATCTCCCACATGGAAAGTGCCAGGAGGGAGAAATGGCGATTATGTTTAGACTTTCTCGGAACTGCTTCAAATCAACTAGATATCTTTGTGCTGTAAATCTCCCAACAGCCAAACGCAAAAGCAGCAAACATCTCGCTGTATGTCCCACATCCAAAGTGCCAAGAGAGAGCTTGCTCTCCCTGTCTTTGAGTACTGTTTTCGCTGTGCCGGTTACCTCTTTGCTAACATTCTCTTCAGCGCTGCAGGGAAACCAGGAACCACGTGGAGAAGGCACCCACACTGAAAGTGCCTGGAGGGAACATTGGGGCTTCTTCTCAGTGTCTCTGACATAGGGTTTCACTGTCCCGGGAAAGTCTCTGCTAACACCCTGCAGAGCGCTGTGCCCAATCTACAGAAACGTCTTGCGGTATCTCCTACAGGGAAAGTGCCAGGAGGGAACTGTCCATCTTGTTCTCAGTGTCTCTGAGAATTGCTCTGATTATCCCTGTGACCTCTTTGCTAAGACTCTCCAGAGAGCCGTCCTCAAAACCAACACACATCTTGACATATCTCCCACATTGATCGCAGTGTCTCCAGGAACGGCATTCAAGGAGCCAGGAACTTTTCTCCCTACACTGTCCATTGAGTTGTCCTCAAAACCAATATACATCCTGCTATATCTCCCACATGGAAAGTGCCAGGAGGGAGAAGTGGCGATTATGTTTAGACTTTCTCGGAACTGCTTCAAATCAACTAGATATCTTTGTGCTGTAAATCTCCCAACAGCCAAACGCAAAAGCAGCAAACATCTCGCTGTATGTCCCACATCCAAAGTGCCAAGAGAGAGCTTGCTCTCCCTGTCTTTGAGTACTGTTTTCGCTGTGCCGGTTACCTCTTTGCTAACATTCTCTTCAGCGCTGCAGGGAAACCAGGAACCACGTGGAGAAGGCACCCACACTGAAAGTGCCTGGAGGGAACATTGGGGCTTCTTCTCAGTGTCTCTGACATAGGGTTTCACTGTCCCGGGAAAGTCTCTGCTAACACCCTGCAGAGCGCTGTGCCCAATCTACAGAAACGTCTTGCGGTATCTCCTACAGGGAAAGTGCCAGGAGGGAATTGTCGAGCTTGTTCTCAGTGTCTCTGAGAATTGCTCTGATTATCCCTGTGACCTCTTTGCTAAGACTCTCCAGAGAGCCGTCCTCAAAACCAACACACATCTTGACATATCTCCCTCATTGATCGCAGTGTCTCCAGGAACGGCATTCAAGGAGCCAGGAACTTTTCTCCCTACACTGTCCATTGAGTTGTCCTCAAAACCAATATACATCCTGCTATATCTCCCACATGGAAAGTGCCAGGAGGGAGAAGTGGCGATTATGTTTAGACTTTCTCGGAACTGCTTCAAATCAACTAGATATCTTTGTGCTGTAAATCTCCCAACAGCCAAACGCAAAAGCAGCAAACATCTCGCTGTATGTCCCACATCCAAAGTGCCAAGAGAGAGCTTGCTCTCCCTGTCTTTGAGTACTGTTTTCGCTGTGCCGGTTACCTCTTTGCTAACATTCTCTTCAGCGCTGCAGGGAAACCAGGAACCACGTGGAGAAGGCACCCACACTGAAAGTGCCTGGAGGGAACATTGGGGCTTCTTCTCAGTGTCTCTGACATAGGGTTTCACTGTCCCGGGAAAGTCTCTGCTAACACCCTGCAGAGCGCTGTGCCCAATCTACAGAAACGTCTTGCGGTATCTCCTACAGGGAAAGTGCCAGGAGGGAACTGTCCATCTTGTTCTCAGTGTCTCTGAGAATTGCTCTGATTATCCCTGTGACCTCTTTGCTAAGACTCTCCAGAGAGCCGTCCTCAAAACCAACACACATCTTGACATATCTCCCACATTGATCGCAGTGTCTCCAGGAACGGCATTCAAGGAGCCAGGAACTTTTCTCCCTACACTGTCCATTGAGTTGTCCTCAAAACCAATATACATCCTGCTATATCTCCCACATGGAAAGTGCCAGGAGGGAGAAGTGGCGATTATGTTTAGACTTTCTCGGAACTGCTTCAAATCAACTAGATATCTTTGTGCTGTAAATCTCCCAACAGCCAAACGCAAAAGCAGCAAACATCTCGCTGTATGTCCCACATCCAAAGTGCCAAGAGAGAGCTTGCTCTCCCTCTCTTTGAGTACTGTTTTCGCTGTGCCGGTTACCTCTTTGCTAACATTCTCTTCAGCGCTGCAGGGAAACCAGGAACCACGTGGAGAAGGCACCCACACTGAAAGTGCCTGGAGGGAACATTGGGGCTTCTTCTCAGTGTCTCTGACATAGGGTTTCACTGTCCCGGGAAAGTCTCTGCTAACACCCTGCAGAGCGCTGTGCCCAATCTACAGAAACGTCTTGCGGTATCTCCTACAGGGAAAGTGCCAGGAGGGAACTGTCCATCTTGTTCTCAGTGTCTCTGAGAATTGCTCTGATTATCCCTGTGACCTCTTTGCTAAGACTCTCCAGAGAGCCGTCCTCAAAACCAACACACATCTTGACATATCTCCCACATTGATCGCAGTGTCTCCAGGAACGGCATTCAAGGAGCCAGGAACTTTTCTCCCTACACTGTCCATTGAGTTGTCCTCAAAACCAATATACATCCTGCTATATCTCCCACATGGAAAGTGCCAGGAGGGAGAAGTGGCGATTATGTTTAGACTTTCTCGGAACTGCTTCAAATCAACTAGATATCTTTGTGCTGTAAATCTCCCAACAGCCAAACGCAAAAGCAGCAAACATCTCGCTGTATGTCCCACATCCAAAGTGCCAAGAGAGAGCTTGCTCTCCCTCTCTTTGAGTACTGTTTTCGCTGTGCCGGTTACCTCTTTGCTAACATTCTCTTCAGCGCTGCAGGGAAACCAGGAACCACGTGGAGAAGGCACCCACACTGAAAGTGCCTGGAGGGAACATTGGGGCTTCTTCTCAGTGTCTCTGACATAGGGTTTCACTGTCCCGGGAAAGTCTCTGCTAACACCCTGCAGAGCGCTGTGCCCAATCTACAGAAACGTCTTGCGGTATCTCCTACAGGGAAAGTGCCAGGAGGGAATTGTCGAGCTTGTTCTCAGTGTCTCTGAGAATTGCTCTGATTATCCCTGTGACCTCTTTGCTAAGACTCTCCAGAGAGCCGTCCTCAAAACCAACACACATCTTGACATATCTCCCACATTGATCGCAGTGTCTCCAGGAACGGCATTCAAGGAGCCAGGAACTTTTCTCCCTACACTGTCCATTGAGTTGTCCTCAAAACCAATATACATCCTGCTATATCTCCCACATGGAAAGTGCCAGGAGGGAGAAGTGGCGATTATGTTTAGACTTTCTCGGAACTGCTTCAAATCAACTAG
The DNA here is from genome assembly GCF_963924245.1 of Chroicocephalus ridibundus. Lineage (NCBI taxonomy): Eukaryota > Metazoa > Chordata > Aves > Charadriiformes > Laridae > Chroicocephalus > Chroicocephalus ridibundus. The sequence continues at coordinate 11,277 of NW_026961303.1, forward strand.
ATATCTTTGTGCTGTAAATCTCCCAACAGCCAAACGCAAAAGCAGCAAACATCTCGCTGTATGTCCCACATCCAAAGTGCCAAGAGAGAGCTTGCTCTCCCTGTCTTTGAGTACTGTTTTCGCTGTGCCGGTTACCTCTTTGCTAACATTCTCTTCAGCGCTGCAGGGAAACCAGGAACCACGTGGAGAAGGCACCCACACTGAAAGTGCCTGGAGGGAACATTGGGGCTTCTTCTCAGTGTCTCTGACATAGGGTTTCACTGTCCCGGGAAAGTCTCTGCTAACACCCTGCAGAGCGCTGTGCCCAATCTACAGAAACGTCTTGCGGTATCTCCTACAGGGAAAGTGCCAGGAGGGAATTGTCGAGCTTGTTCTCAGTGTCTCTGAGAATTGCTCTGATTATCCCTGTGACCTCTTTGCTAAGACTCTCCAGAGAGCCGTCCTCAAAACCAACACACATCTTGACATATCTCCCTCATTGATCGCAGTGTCTCCAGGAACGGCATTCAAGGAGCCAGGAACTTTTCTCCCTACACTGTCCATTGAGTTGTCCTCAAAACCAATATACATCCTGCTATATCTCCCACATGGAAAGTGCCAGGAGGGAGAAGTGGCGATTATGTTTAGACTTTCTCGGAACTGCTTCAAATCAACTAGATATCTTTGTGCTGTAAATCTCCCAACAGCCAAACGCAAAAGCAGCAAACATCTCGCTGTATGTCCCACATCCAAAGTGCCAAGAGAGAGCTTGCTCTCCCTGTCTTTGAGTACTGTTTTCGCTGTGCCGGTTACCTCTTTGCTAACATTCTCTTCAGCGCTGCAGGGAAACCAGGAACCACGTGGAGAAGGCACCCACACTGAAAGTGCCTGGAGGGAACATTGGGGCTTCTTCTCAGTGTCTCTGACATAGGGTTTCACTGTCCCGGGAAAGTCTCTGCTAACACCCTGCAGAGCGCTGTGCCCAATCTACAGAAACGTCTTGCGGTATCTCCTACAGGGAAAGTGCCAGGAGGGAACTGTCCATCTTGTTCTCAGTGTCTCTGAGAATTGCTCTGATTATCCCTGTGACCTCTTTGCTAAGACTCTCCAGAGAGCCGTCCTCAAAACCAACACACATCTTGACATATCTCCCACATTGATCGCAGTGTCTCCAGGAACGGCATTCAAGGAGCCAGGAACTTTTCTCCCTACACTGTCCATTGAGTTGTCCTCAAAACCAATATACATCCTGCTATATCTCCCACATGGAAAGTGCCAGGAGGGAGAAGTGGCGATTATGTTTAGACTTTCTCGGAACTGCTTCAAATCAACTAGATATCTTTGTGCTGTAAATCTCCCAACAGCCAAACGCAAAAGCAGCAAACATCTCGCTGTATGTCCCACATCCAAAGTGCCAAGAGAGAGCTTGCTCTCCCTCTCTTTGAGTACTGTTTTCGCTGTGCCGGTTACCTCTTTGCTAACATTCTCTTCAGCGCTGCAGGGAAACCAGGAACCACGTGGAGAAGGCACCCACACTGAAAGTGCCTGGAGGGAACATTGGGGCTTCTTCTCAGTGTCTCTGACATAGGGTTTCACTGTCCCGGGAAAGTCTCTGCTAACACCCTGCAGAGCGCTGTGCCCAATCTACAGAAACGTCTTGCGGTATCTCCTACAGGGAAAGTGCCAGGAGGGAACTGTCCATCTTGTTCTCAGTGTCTCTGAGAATTGCTCTGATTATCCCTGTGACCTCTTTGCTAAGACTCTCCAGAGAGCCGTCCTCAAAACCAACACACATCTTGACATATCTCCCACATTGATCGCAGTGTCTCCAGGAACGGCATTCAAGGAGCCAGGAACTTTTCTCCCTACACTGTCCATTGAGTTGTCCTCAAAACCAATATACATCCTGCTATATCTCCCACATGGAAAGTGCCAGGAGGGAGAAGTGGGGATTATGTTTAGACTTTCTCGGAACTGCTTCAAATCAACTAGATATCTTTGTGCTGTAAATCTCCCAACAGCCAAACGCAAAAGCAGCAAACATCTCGCTGTATGTCCCACATCCAAAGTGCCAAGAGAGAGCTTGCTCTCCCTCTCTTTGAGTACTGTTTTCGCTGTGCTGGTTACCTCTTTGCTAACATTCTCTTCAGCGCTGCAGGGAAACCAGGAACCACGTGGAGAAGGCACCCACACTGAAAGTGCCTGGAGGGAACATTGGGGCTTCTTCTCAGTGTCTCTGACATAGGGTTTCACTGTCCCGGGAAAGTCTCTGCTAACACCCTGCAGAGCGCTGTGCCCAATCTACAGAAACGTCTTGCGGTATCTCCTACAGGGAAAGTGCCAGGAGGGAATTGTCGAGCTTGTTCTCAGTGTCTCTGAGAATTGCTCTGATTATCCCTGTGACCTCTTTGCTAAGACTCTCCAGAGAGCCGTCCTCAAAACCAACACACATCTTGACATATCTCCCACATTGATCGCAGTGTCTCCAGGAACGGCATTCAAGGAGCCAGGAACTTTTCTCCCTACACTGTCCATTGAGTTGTCCTCAAAACCAATATACATCCTGCTATATCTCCCACATGGAAAGTGCCAGGAGGGAGAAGTGGGGATTATGTTTAGACTTTCTCGGAACTGCTTCAAATCAACTAGATATCTTTGTGCTGTAAATCTCCCAACAGCCAAACGCAAAAGCAGCAAACATCTCGCTGTATGTCCCACATCCAAAGTGCCAAGAGAGAGCTTGCTCTCCCTGTCTTTGAGTACTGTTTTCGCTGTGCCGGTTACCTCTTTGCTAACATTCTCTTCAGCGCTGCAGGGAAACCAGGAACCACGTGGAGAAGGCACCCACACTGAAAGTGCCTGGAGGGAACATTGGGGCTTCTTCTCAGTGTCTCTGACATAGGGTTTCACTGTCCCGGGAAAGTCTCTGCTAACACCCTGCAGAGCGCTGTGCCCAATCTACAGAAACGTCTTGCGGTATCTCCTACAGGGAAAGTGCCAGGAGGGAATTGTCGAGCTTGTTCTCAGTGTCTCTGAGAATTGCTCTGATTATCCCTGTGACCTCTTTGCTAAGACTCTCCAGAGAGCCGTCCTCAAAACCAACACACATCTTGACATATCTCCCACATTGATCGCAGTGTCTCCAGGAACGGCATTCAAGGAGCCAGGAACTTTTCTCCCTACACTGTCCATTGAGTTGTCCTCAAAACCAATATACATCCTGCTATATCTCCCACATGGAAAGTGCCAGGAGGGAGAAGTGGGGATTATGTTTAGACTTTCTCGGAACTGCTTCAAATCAACTAGATATCTTTGTGCTGTAAATCTCCCAACAGCCAAACGCAAAAGCAGCAAACATCTCGCTGTATGTCCCACATCCAAAGTGCCAAGAGAGAGCTTGCTCTCCCTGTCTTTGAGTACTGTTTTCGCTGTGCCGGTTACCTCTTTGCTAACATTCTCTTCAGCGCTGCAGGGAAACCAGGAACCACGTGGAGAAGGCACCCACACTGAAAGTGCCTGGAGGGAACATTGGGGCTTCTTCTCAGTGTCTCTGACATAGGGTTTCACTGTCCCGGGAAAGTCTCTGCTAACACCCTGCAGAGCGCTGTGCCCAATCTACAGAAACGTCTTGCGGTATCTCCTACAGGGAAAGTGCCAGGAGGGAACTGTCCATCTTGTTCTCAGTGTCTCTGAGAATTGCTCTGATTATCCCTGTGACCTCTTTGCTAAGACTCTCCAGAGAGCCGTCCTCAAAACCAACACACATCTTGACATATCTCCCACATTGATCGCAGTGTCTCCAGGAACGGCATTCAAGGAGCCAGGAACTTTTCTCCCTACACTGTCCATTGAGTTGTCCTCAAAACCAATATACATCCTGCTATATCTCCCACATGGAAAGTGCCAGGAGGGAGAAGTGGCGATTATGTTTAGACTTTCTCGGAACTGCTTCAAATCAACTAGATATCTTTGTGCTGTAAATCTCCCAACAGCCAAACGCAAAAGCAGCAAACATCTCGCTGTATGTCCCACATCCAAAGTGCCAAGAGAGAGCTTGCTCTCCCTGTCTTTGAGTACTGTTTTCGCTGTGCCGGTTACCTCTTTGCTAACATTCTCTTCAGCGCTGCAGGGAAACCAGGAACCACGTGGAGAAGGCACCCACACTGAAAGTGCCTGGAGGGAACATTGGGGCTTCTTCTCAGTGTCTCTGACATAGGGTTTCACTGTCCCGGGAAAGTCTCTGCTAACACCCTGCAGAGCGCTGTGCCCAATCTACAGAAACGTCTTGCGGTATCTCCTACAGGGAAAGTGCCAGGAGGGAACTGTCCATCTTGTTCTCAGTGTCTCTGAGAATTGCTCTGATTATCCCTGTGACCTCTTTGCTAAGACTCTCCAGAGAGCCGTCCTCAAAACCAACACACATCTTGACATATCTCCCACATTGATCGCAGTGTCTCCAGGAACGGCATTCAAGGAGCCAGGAACTTTTCTCCCTACACTGTCCATTGAGTTGTCCTCAAAACCAATATACATCCTGCTATATCTCCCACATGGAAAGTGCCAGGAGGGAGAAGTGGCGATTATGTTTAGACTTTCTCGGAACTGCTTCAAATCAACTAGATATCTTTGTGCTGTAAATCTCCCAACAGCCAAACGCAAAAGCAGCAAACATCTCGCTGTATGTCCCACATCCAAAGTGCCAAGAGAGAGCTTGCTCTCCCTGTCTTTGAGTACTGTTTTCGCTGTGCCGGTTACCTCTTTGCTAACATTCTCTTCAGCGCTGCAGGGAAACCAGGAACCACGTGGAGAAGGCACCCACACTGAAAGTGCCTGGAGGGAACATTGGGGCTTCTTCTCAGTGTCTCTGACATAGGGTTTCACTGTCCCGGGAAAGTCTCTGCTAACACCCTGCAGAGCGCTGTGCCCAATCTACAGAAACGTCTTGCGGTATCTCCTACAGGGAAAGTGCCAGGAGGGAACTGTCCATCTTGTTCTCAGTGTCTCTGAGAATTGCTCTGATTATCCCTGTGACCTCTTTGCTAAGACTCTCCAGAGAGCCGTCCTCAAAACCAACACACATCTTGACATATCTCCCACATTGATCGCAGTGTCTCCAGGAACGGCATTCAAGGAGCCAGGAACTTTTCTCCCTACACTGTCCATTGAGTTGTCCTCAAAACCAATATACATCCTGCTATATCTCCCACATGGAAAGTGCCAGGAGGGAGAAGTGGCGATTATGTTTAGACTTTCTCGGAACTGCTTCAAATCAACTAGATATCTTTGTGCTGTAAATCTCCCAACAGCCAAACGCAAAAGCAGCAAACATCTCGCTGTATGTCCCACATCCAAAGTGCCAAGAGAGAGCTTGCTCTCCCTGTCTTTGAGTACTGTTTTCGCTGTGCCGGTTACCTCTTTGCTAACATTCTCTTCAGCGCTGCAGGGAAACCAGGAACCACGTGGAGAAGGCACCCACACTGAAAGTGCCTGGAGGGAACATTGGGGCTTCTTCTCAGTGTCTCTGACATAGGGTTTCACTGTCCCGGGAAAGTCTCTGCTAACACCCTGCAGAGCGCTGTGCCCAATCTACAGAAACGTCTTGCGGTATCTCCTACAGGGAAAGTGCCAGGAGGGAATTGTCGAGCTTGTTCTCAGTGTCTCTGAGAATTGCTCTGATTATCCCTGTGACCTCTTTGCTAAGACTCTCCAGAGAGCCGTCCTCAAAACCAACACACATCTTGACATATCTCCCACATTGATCGCAGTGTCTCCAGGAACGGCATTCAAGGAGCCAGGAACTTTTCTCCCTACACTGTCCATTGAGTTGTCCTCAAAACCAATATACATCCTGCTATATCTCCCACATGGAAAGTGCCAGGAGGGAGAAGTGGCGATTATGTTTAGACTTTCTCGGAACTGCTTCAAATCAACTAGATATCTTTGTGCTGTAAATCTCCCAACAGCCAAACGCAAAAGCAGCAAACATCTCGCTGTATGTCCCACATCCAAAGTGCCAAGAGAGAGCTTGCTCTCCCTGTCTTTGAGTACTGTTTTCGCTGTGCCGGTTACCTCTTTGCTAACATTCTCTTCAGCGCTGCAGGGAAACCAGGAACCACGTGGAGAAGGCACCCACACTGAAAGTGCCTGGAGGGAACATTGGGGCTTCTTCTCAGTGTCTCTGACATAGGGTTTCACTGTCCCGGGAAAGTCTCTGCTAACACCCTGCAGAGCGCTGTGCCCAATCTACAGAAACGTCTTGCGGTATCTCCTACAGGGAAAGTGCCAGGAGGGAATTGTCGAGCTTGTTCTCAGTGTCTCTGAGAATTGCTCTGATTATCCCTGTGACCTCTTTGCTAAGACTCTCCAGAGAGCCGTCCTCAAAACCAACACACATCTTGACATATCTCCCTCATTGATCGCAGTGTCTCCAGGAACGGCATTCAAGGAGCCAGGAACTTTTCTCCCTACACTGTCCATTGAGTTGTCCTCAAAACCAATATACATCCTGCTATATCTCCCACATGGAAAGTGCCAGGAGGGAGAAGTGGCGATTATGTTTAGACTTCCTCGGAACTGCTTCAAATCAACTAGATATCTTTGTGCTGTAAATCTCCCAACAGCCAAACGCAAAAGCAGCAAACATCTTGCTGTATGTCCCACATCCAAAGTGCCAAGAGAGAGCTTGCTCTCCCTGTCTTTGAGTACTGTTTTCGCTGTGCCGGTTACCTCTTTGCTAACATTCTCTTCAGCGCTGCAGGGAAACCAGGAACCACGTGGAGAAGGCACCCACACTGAAAGTGCCTGGAGGGAACATTGGGGCTTCTTCTCAGTGTCTCTGACATAGGGTTTCACTGTCCCGGGAAAGTCTCTGCTAACACCCTGCAGAGCGCTGTGCCCAATCTACAGAAACGTCTTGCGGTATCTCCTACAGGGAAAGTGCCAGGAGGGAATTGTCGAGCTTGTTCTCAGTGTCTCTGAGAATTGCTCTGATTATCCCTGTGACCTCTTTGCTAAGACTCTCCAGAGAGCCGTCCTCAAAACCAACACACATCTTGACATATCTCCCTCATTGATCGCAGTGTCTCCAGGAACGGCATTCAAGGAGCCAGGAACTTTTCTCCCTACACTGTCCATTGAGTTGTCCTCAAAACCAATATACATCCTGCTATATCTCCCACATGGAAAGTGCCAGGAGGGAGAAGTGGCGATTATGTTTAGACTTTCTCGGAACTGCTTCAAATCAACTAGATATCTTTGTGCTGTAAATCTCCCAACAGCCAAACGCAAAAGCAGCAAACATCTCGCTGTATGTCCCACATCCAAAGTGCCAAGAGAGAGCTTGCTCTCCCTGTCTTTGAGTACTGTTTTCGCTGTGCCGGTTACCTCTTTGCTAACATTCTCTTCAGCGCTGCAGGGAAACCAGGAACCACGTGGAGAAGGCACCCACACTGAAAGTGCCTGGAGGGAACATTGGGGCTTCTTCTCAGTGTCTCTGACATAGGGTTTCACTGTCCCGGGAAAGTCTCTGCTAACACCCTGCAGAGCGCTGTGCCCAATCTACAGAAACGTCTTGCGGTATCTCCTACAGGGAAAGTGCCAGGAGGGAACTGTCCATCTTGTTCTCAGTGTCTCTGAGAATTGCTCTGATTATCCCTGTGACCTCTTTGCTAAGACTCTCCAGAGAGCCGTCCTCAAAACCAACACACATCTTGACATATCTCCCACATTGATCGCAGTGTCTCCAGGAACGGCATTCAAGGAGCCAGGAACTTTTCTCCCTACACTGTCCATTGAGTTGTCCTCAAAACCAATATACATCCTGCTATATCTCCCACATGGAAAGTGCCAGGAGGGAGAAGTGGCGATTATGTTTAGACTTTCTCGGAACTGCTTCAAATCAACTAGATATCTTTGTGCTGTAAATCTCCCAACAGCCAAACGCAAAAGCAGCAAACATCTCGCTGTATGTCCCACATCCAAAGTGCCAAGAGAGAGCTTGCTCTCCCTGTCTTTGAGTACTGTTTTCGCTGTGCCGGTTACCTCTTTGCTAACATTCTCTTCAGCGCTGCAGGGAAACCAGGAACCACGTGGAGAAGGCACCCACACTGAAAGTGCCTGGAGGGAACATTGGGGCTTCTTCTCAGTGTCTCTGACATAGGGTTTCACTGTCCCGGGAAAGTCTCTGCTAACACCCTGCAGAGCGCTGTGCCCAATCTACAGAAACGTCTTGCGGTATCTCCTACAGGGAAAGTGCCAGGAGGGAACTGTCCATCTTGTTCTCAGTGTCTCTGAGAATTGCTCTGATTATCCCTGTGACCTCTTTGCTAAGACTCTCCAGAGAGCCGTCCTCAAAACAAACACACATCTTGACATATCTCCCGCATTGATCGCAGTGTCTCCAGGAACGGCATTCAAGGAGCCAGGAACTTTTCTCCCTACACTGTCCATTGAGTTGTCCTCAAAACCAATATACATCCTGCTATATCTCCCACATGGAAAGTGCCAGGAGGGAGAAGTGGCGATTATGTTTAGACTTTCTCGGAACTGCTTCAAATCAACTAGATATCTTTGTGCTGTAAATCTCCCAACAGCCAAACGCAAAAGCAGCAAACATCTCGCTGTATGTCCCACATCCAAAGTGCCAAGAGAGAGCTTGCTCTCCCTGTCTTTGAGTACTGTTTTCGCTGTGCCGGTTACCTCTTTGCTAACATTCTCTTCAGCGCTGCAGGGAAACCAGGAACCACGTGGAGAAGGCACCCACACTGAAAGTGCCTGGAGGGAACATTGGGGCTTCTTCTCAGTGTCTCTGACATAGGGTTTCACTGTCCCGGGAAAGTCTCTGCTAACACCCTGCAGAGCGCTGTGCCCAATCTACAGAAACGTCTTGCGGTATCTCCTACAGGGAAAGTGCCAGGAGGGAATTGTCGAGCTTGTTCTCAGTGTCTCTGAGAATTGCTCTGATTATCCCTGTGACCTCTTTGCTAAGACTCTCCAGAGAGCCGTCCTCAAAACCAACACACATCTTGACATATCTCCCACATTGATCGCAGTGTCTCCAGGAACGGCATTCAAGGAGCCAGGAACTTTTCTCCCTACACTGTCCATTGAGTTGTCCTCAAAACCAATATACATCCTGCTATATCTCCCACATGGAAAGTGCCAGGAGGGAGAAGTGGCGATTATGTTTAGACTTTCTCGGAACTGCTTCAAATCAACTAGATATCTTTGTGCTGTAAATCTCCCAACAGCCAAACGCAAAAGCAGCAAACATCTCGCTGTATGTCCCACATCCAAAGTGCCAAGAGAGAGCTTGCTCTCCCTCTCTTTGAGTACTGTTTTCGCTGTGCCGGTTACCTCTTTGCTAACATTCTCTTCAGCGCTGCAGGGAAACCAGGAACCACGTGGAGAAGGCACCCACACTGAAAGTGCCTGGAGGGAACATTGGGGCTTCTTCTCAGTGTCTCTGACATAGGGTTTCACTGTCCCGGGAAAGTCTCTGCTAACACCCTGCAGAGCGCTGTGCCCAATCTACAGAAACGTCTTGCGGTATCTCCTACAGGGAAAGTGCCAGGAGGGAACTGTCCATCTTGTTCTCAGTGTCTCTGAGAATTGCTCTGATTATCCCTGTGACCTCTTTGCTAAGACTCTCCAGAGAGCCGTCCTCAAAACAAACACACATCTTGACATATCTCCCACATTGATCGCAGTGTCTCCAGGAACGGCATTCAAGGAGCCAGGAACTTTTCTCCCTACACTGTCCATTGAGTTGTCCTCAAAACCAATATACATCCTGCTATATCTCCCACATGGAAAGTGCCAGGAGGGAGAAGTGGCGATTATGTTTAGACTTTCTCGGAACTGCTTCAAATCAACTAGATATCTTTGTGCTGTAAATCTCCCAACAGCCAAACGCAAAAGCAGCAAACATCTCGCTGTATGTCCCACATCCAAAGTGCCAAGAGAGAGCTTGCTCTCCCTGTCTTTGAGTACTGTTTTCGCTGTGCCGGTTACCTCTTTGCTAACATTCTCTTCAGCGCTGCAGGGAAACCAGGAACCACGTGGAGAAGGCACCCACACTGAAAGTGCCTGGAGGGAACATTGGGGCTTCTTCTCAGTGTCTCTGACATAGGGTTTCACTGTCCCGGGAAAGTCTCTGCTAACACCCTGCAGAGCGCTGTGCCCAATCTACAGAAACGTCTTGCGGTATCTCCTACAGGGAAAGTGCCAGGAGGGAACTGTCCATCTTGTTCTCAGTGTCTCTGAGAATTGCTCTGATTATCCCTGTGACCTCTTTGCTAAGACTCTCCAGAGAGCCGTCCTCAAAACCAACACACATCTTGACATATCTCCCACATTGATCGCAGTGTCTCCAGGAACGGCATTCAAGGAGCCAGGAACTTTTCTCCCTACACTGTCCATTGAGTTGTCCTCAAAACCAATATACATCCTGCTATATCTCCCACATGGAAAGTGCCAGGAGGGAGAAGTGGCGATTATGTTTAGACTTTCTCGGAACTGCTTCAAATCAACTAGATATCTTTGTGCTGTAAATCTCCCAACAGCCAAACGCAAAAGCAGCAAACATCTCGCTGTATGTCCCACATCCAAAGTGCCAAGAGAGAGCTTGCTCTCCCTGTCTTTGAGTACTGTTTTCGCTGTCCCGGTTACCTCTTTGCTAACATTCTCTTCAGCGCTGCAGGGAAACCAGGAACCACGTGGAGAAGGCACCCACACTGAAAGTGCCTGGAGGGAACATTGGGGCTTCTTCTCAGTGTCTCTGACATAGGGTTTCACTGTCCCGGGAAAGTCTCTGCTAACACCCTGCAGAGCGCTGTGCCCAATCTACAGAAACGTCTTGCGGTATCTCCTACAGGGAAAGTGCCAGGAGGGAACTGTCCATCTTGTTCTCAGTGTCTCTGAGAATTGCTCTGATTATCCCTGTGACCTCTTTGCTAAGACTCTCCAGAGAGCCGTCCTCAAAACCAACACACATCTTGACATATCTCCCACATTGATCGCAGTGTCTCCAGGAACGGCATTCAAGGAGCCAGGAACTTTTCTCCCTACACTGTCCATTGAGTTGTCCTCAAAACCAATATACATCCTGCTATATCTCCCACATGGAAAGTGCCAGGAGGGAGAAGTGGCGATTATGTTTAGACTTTCTCGGAACTGCTTCAAATCAACTAGATATCTTTGTGCTGTAAATCTCCCAACAGCCAAACGCAAAAGCAGCAAACATCTCGCTGTATGTCCCACATCCAAAGTGCCAAGAGAGAGCTTGCTCTCCCTCTCTTTGAGTACTGTTTTCGCTGTGCCGGTTACCTCTTTGCTAACATTCTCTTCAGCGCTGCAGGGAAACCAGGAACCACGTGGAGAAGGCACCCACACTGAAAGTGCCTGGAGGGAACATTGGGGCTTCTTCTCAGTGTCTCTGACATAGGGTTTCACTGTCCCGGGAAAGTCTCTGCTAACACCCTGCAGAGCGCTGTGCCCAATCTACAGAAACGTCTTGCGGTATCTCCTACAGGGAAAGTGCCAGGAGGGAACTGTCCATCTTGTTCTCAGTGTCTCTGAGAATTGCTCTGATTATCCCTGTGACCTCTTTGCTAAGACTCTCCAGAGAGCCGTCCTCAAAACCAACACACATCTTGACATATCTCCCTCATTGATCGCAGTGTCTCCAGGAACGGCATTCAAGGAGCCAGGAACTTTTCTCCCTACACTGTCCATTGAGTTGTCCTCAAAACCAATATACATCCTGCTATATCTCCCACATGGAAAGTGCCAGGAGGGAGAAGTGGCGATTATGTTTAGACTTTCTCGGAACTGCTTCAAATCAACTAGATATCTTTGTGCTGTAAATCTCCCAACAGCCAAACGCAAAAGCAGCAAACATCTCGCTGTATGTCCCACATCCAAAGTGCCAAGAGAGAGCTTGCTCTCCCTGTCTTTGAGTACTGTTTTCACTGTCCCGGTTACCTCTTTGCTAACATTCTCTTCAGCGCTGCAGGGAAACCAGGAACCACGTGGAGAAGGCACCCACACTGAAAGTGCCTGGAGGGAACATTGGGGCTTCTTCTCAGTGTCTCTGACATAGGGTTTCACTGTCCCGGGAAAGTCTCTGCTAACACCCTGCAGAGCGCTGTGCCCAATCTACAGAAACGTCTTGCGGTATCTCCTACAGGGAAAGTGCCAGGAGGGAACTGTCCATCTTGTTCTCAGTGTCTCTGAGAATTGCTCTGATTATCCCTGTGACCTCTTTGCTAAGACTCTCCAGAGAGCCGTCCTCAAAACCAACACACATCTTGACATATCTCCCACATTGATCGCAGTGTCTCCAGGAACGGCATTCAAGGAGCCAGGAACTTTTCTCCCTACACTGTCCATTGAGTTGTCCTCAAAACCAATATACATCCTGCTATATCTCCCACATGGAAAGTGCCAGGAGGGAGAAGTGGCGATTATGTTTAGACTTTCTCGGAACTGCTTCAAATCAACTAGATATCTTTGTGCTGTAAATCTCCCAACAGCCAAACGCAAAAGCAGCAAACATCTCGCTGTATGTCCCACATCCAAAGTGCCAAGAGAGAGCTTGCTCTCCCTGTCTTTGAGTACTGTTTTCGCTGTGCCGGTTACCTCTTTGCTAACATTCTCTTCAGCGCTGCAGGGAAACCAGGAACCACGTGGAGAAGGCACCCACACTGAAAGTGCCTGGAGGGAACATTGGGGCTTCTTCTCAGTGTCTCTGACATAGGGTTTCACTGTCCCGGGAAAGTCTCTGCTAACACCCTGCAGAGCGCTGTGCCCAATCTACAGAAACGTCTTGCGGTATCTCCTACAGGGAAAGTGCCAGGAGGGAACTGTCCATCTTGTTCTCAGTGTCTCTGAGAATTGCTCTGATTATCCCTGTGACCTCTTTGCTAAGACTCTCCAGAGAGCCGTCCTCAAAACCAACACACATCTTGACATATCTCCCACATTGATCGCAGTGTCTCCAGGAACGGCATTCAAGGAGCCAGGAACTTTTCTCCCTACACTGTCCATTGAGTTGTCCTCAAAACCAATATACATCCTGCTATATCTCCCACATGGAAAGTGCCAGGAGGGAGAAGTGGCGATTATGTTTAGACTTTCTCGGAACTGCTTCAAATCAACTAGATATCTTTGTGCTGTAAATCTCCCAACAGCCAAACGCAAAAGCAGCAAACATCTCGCTGTATGTCCCACATCCAAAGTGCCAAGAGAGAGCTTGCTCTCCCTGTCTTTGAGTACTGTTTTCGCTGTGCCGGTTACCTCTTTGCTAACATTCTCTTCAGCGCTGCAGGGAAACCAGGAACCACGTGGAGAAGGCACCCACACTGAAAGTGCCTGGAGGGAACATTGGGGCTTCTTCTCAGTGTCTCTGACATAGGGTTTCACTGTCCCGGGAAAGTCTCTGCTAACACCCTGCAGAGCGCTGTGCCCAATCTACAGAAACGTCTTGCGGTATCTCCT